>NW_025930792.1:8645-116667 GCF_000764305.2 Hyalella azteca
CCACCGTCCCATTGTTGTCCCTGCTCTCCACCGTCCCATTGTTGTCCCTGCTCTCCACCGTCCCATTGTTGTCCCTGCTCTCCGCCGTCCCCATTGTTGTCCCTGCTCTCCAATGTCCCCATTGTTTTTCAAACTTCAACACATCTTTTTTATTACATTTTCTCCTGCTCTTGTTCTCTTCTTTTCCTTCGGTGCTTCATATCCTACTTCGCACCTCATTTACCCCGAATTTTCCTCATCATTTATTCTACGTCGCTTCAACCTAATTGTTCTGTCTTCGTTCATGATTTTCTTCGTTTTTGCAATGCTTTTGCTTGCGTTGTTGCCATGTCATTGTTTCTTCTGCTCCATTTCTACTGTTGTTTACTCTGCTCTACGTAAAAAATAATTAGTGTTGTGTTGGTGTGTTGTGTTGGTGTGTGGTGTTGTGTTGGTGTGTGGTGTTGTGTTGGTGTGTAGTGTTGTGGTGGTGTGTAGTGTTGTGTTGGTGTGTGGTGTTGTGTTGGTGTGTAGTGTTGTGTTGGTGTGTATTGTTGTGTTGGTGTGTATTGTTGTGTTAGAGTGTACTATTGTGTTGGTGTGTTTGTTCTGTGGTGTATCATTAGTGCATCTGGAAATACCTAATAATCTTTTAAAGTATAAAACAGCACGAATAATCTATAATTATTTTTATTTGAAACAAAGTAGTAGTTTGTACTGCAGGCACATCTGCTGAGACGGCTTCGTTCGGGGACTTGTTGTTTCACTGAAATTATTATATGAATTTCCAATGTTGGCAAGCGACGTCGGATATGCAAATGACATCTTGAAAAATCCATGCATAATAAGACGATGGCGCTGATGGCAATATTTCCTATTGGTTAGGTTTAGCTTCGACACGCGGCGTCCCCACAGAACATTTCCTTTAATCTTGCGTGAGCGTTCATGCAGGAAGTTCTTATTAATTATTTGTTAGTGCCTGATGTAGGTTTATTATTTTCTGGTTAATTCTAAGTTCTTGACGGTTAAAATTGTTTATCAAGAATAAATATATTGAATAGAGCAGCGCTACCTTGGAAGACGCTGCGCAAAGAGATGCACTCTACATATCTAGTGTTATTATTATTAAGATTTCTTTATGGGGTCTCATACGACTGCTAGGCACATAAACCTAAAGTTCTCGAGTATCAAGAACCCACTCAACTTCATTTCTTCCTGACTTAATCGCATGACTGCGCTCTAAATGAGTCATCCTGACTCACTTTTTGACACAAATTTATCACGGGTAACACTTGTTTCATCGAGTGATGGTGGCCAATCTTTCTGGAGCTGTTATACCTACTATCGTTCTTTGCAATAGCATTTTCCTCTTTCCTGTTGTTCTGCCCTTGTTATCGCTGATATATGAGACACAATCAGAACACGCGGCGCTCCCTTAATCTTCGAAAAAATGTTTACATAACTTAAAGTGGGTAATTAAAATCCCTTGATGTGGAGCCGCTGGCCACAGCGACCTGTTGCTGAGCTTTACGTGGGCTAGAAAGTTGCTAAGTGTCTTATTTATTTATTATACACAATTTGCTTTCTGATAAGTGTATGTCATTGAGTTATGGTGTGATATATAATCAGAAATTGTTATGTTCATTTCGTCAATATTCTCACAATTTTTAGGCTGATTACACTTATTATGAAGTTTTTATTATGGTATCGCACTATTTACTATTTAGGCATCTAAATAATTGAAGTTTTCTTTTAGCATTAAGGAATCGCACTATTTACTATTTAAAAATCTAAATAACTGTTTTTTTACCAATATAGTGTCGCACTATTTTCTATTCAATCATCTAAATAATTTAATGCAGATGCTGGTACCATTTCCTATCTTGATCATCTTCCCACCGTGTTCAGATCAATCATATACTACATATCATTATTATCATCATGACATCAATTGCTGCTACGGTGTACGCGTGTCATATTTCCTGCATCAACGAGCGTATGAATCTCATAGCCTTAAATATGCACGTAAATGTTTGCCTTGCTTGTAAAGACGCTTCCAAAAACGCTAAGGGATGCGCCAAAAAAATTTCAGCGTTCGATAATGAAATTTGTTCTCTGTAAAATGGGTATCAACTCAGATGATATTTTCGTTGGTGCTTTTATTTTGCAAGCGTGTCCTTGATTCTTGCTTATTTCAACATGTCTTTTAATACAATTGTTAAATTAAAAGGATAATTATTTTCTAATTTCACCAAATACTTTATTATAGTGAGGAAAATTTATGAAAGCTCCAATGAAAATTCATTGGTGTTTAATGCAATGGTTTAATTCAGAGACTCAATTCGATCAACGGTTCGGACAAATAACTCAAATAATAAATCAGATGCTTTATATTAAGCTGATGAACCAAATCCGATGCGTACGAAAAATTGACTGAACTTGCGGGTTGGTGTTCGGTGGAAAACTTACAAGCTGACTGAAGTCATTCGAGTTTTGCGTGACTAGTTTTTCTTTCAACTGCAAACTTGACACTTGGAAAGGATGTACGAGCTCAACTTTTATTTTTTAGACAGTTTTGCCTCAAAGTAATGTTTGTTATCGAAGTTACCCTCTAGGGGGAGGGCTTCTGATGGGTGTCTATGCTCATCAGAAGTCCTATGGGATTTCGTGTTGCTAGGGGGATTGTTCCTGAGCGCCCCACCGCTGAGCTCGCGGTGTCTGATTGCGTGGAGTTAAGTTATTATGTAGGTAAGATTCCTTACATTAAGTTATTATGTAGGTAGGATTCCTTACATTTCCCTTCTCTGTCTCTCTCGTGCGGGCGGCTGACGTCCCGTGTAAGCGACCTCTTGTTCGAGTGTCTTAGTTTCTGTTGCTTTTCACCTGTCCCTCCTTGTCACTTCGTCTCTTTGAGATGCTAACGCTGCTTCTTTCGAGACATCTAAGACCTCCTGCCCCTTGTAAATGATGATTAATTTGAGATATTTTGAATGATTGATACTTTCCGCCTTGCTGGCAATGTTATATTTTGACCTCCGGTGCGAAATAGCTTTATGGCTAAATCGCTGGCAAACCATTCTACTACTTCTATTTCTTATCATTTTTTTTTGCTACAAATAATGCCAGATAGTTCTCACGTGATTCATGTATGAAGTTTTTCGTGAACGAGTCGTCTTCGGTCAGCAATAATAATAAGTGTACGCTCGTTTGTCAAAATCTGGGAAGTAATGAACAAGACACATCGATGCTGTAAAGACACTAATAGCAATGACGCTGAAGACTCACTTATTTTTATATTTCTGAGGAAATCCTTTCAAGCGGTGGTCTTGGAACCCTGAATTATATACTTCTGCTTTAGCATTCTGTTGCAACCAACAGATACACAAGCGTTGCAGATGTTCTGCAAGTTCTGTTGCGTTTAACAGATGCACAAAAGCAGTGACAGATATTCTTGTATTCATGATGATAAATTAGCAAACAATGTTGGGGTAAATACCCCGCAGAGGCGAGCGCCTATAGCACCAGTCGATGATGCTTCACATTATACACTAAGCTGTGCCGCAGCTATGATGGATATGTCATATATTTGATGGATGTCATATATCATGATGCCATTATGGATGTCATATATCTTCCTTGCCCTCAAATTCCTGAATTATGTTGATAAAAGATTGCGGTGCAAGGCAAGGGAGGCCTTCTGGTTTCTGAGGAACTGTGCAACAGTCTTAAGGTTCTATCATCTTGCAAATCCCACATAATCTTGCAAATTTCCTGCACTTCGTTTAGGTAATATCGGGCAAATGCTTGCGGTAGTTCAGCGCAGGATGCTCTGCAAGGCTCAAAATATCGCCTATTAAGTAGAGACCGCCTCCTGCTCCCTGCAAGAAGATATCCTTTAAGATATCCTTTCAGAGGACGAAACAAAATACTTAGAATATGAAATAAAATTTCTGATATTTAAGGTTATTACTGAATTCGATTCCGAGAACGGCCTTAAAATATATGGATTTTTTTATCAAAATATTTAACAAACTCGGATGAGTCGTGTTCTGGTTTGTTATTTGTTTTGGAGTTTGTAGGAAGATAACTTTTGTCCTGACGCTTTTGGTTCGCGTAATTTAGTTGTGCTGCAGGTTAAGTGCCTGGACGTGGCAGACTTGTAAGATAGAATGTTCTAGTTACTTGAAGTTATTTTATTTTAAATATTAGCAGCAAAATCGAGAATTTCGTATTATTCCATTGATTCGCTGTACATTCTGCACTCAGTGTAGAAGACTATCATACAGTAATTGTAATGAGGAAGTAACGCCAACATGTGCATTTAATTGCTTACAAGAGTTGGAGCTAGATGCACATGCTGCCGCCTGCAATTTTCGTTCGAATTTTAGGCCATTTAATAAAAAGGTAGCTTGTAATGTTGCCTATAATTTGCCGCTACTTGCAGCTGTATTTTCCTTATATTTATGTCATCCTTCGTTACGATGGTTGATGGGTGGGCTATACCCTACATGGCTGTGTTTGCTGACATTTTATTTATACGGGGCAAGATAATACCATGGTAGCAAGTTCTAAGATCGAGGCTATCTTTAGTTCTACTTGGCCTCTATTTCTGTAACGATCGAAGGTTTTATTCTCATAAACTCCGACAATGGTCGGAAAATGAACGGAAATGGTAATTTATCTGTCTTCTTTAAGTTATTTTTTCTGTTTTATCGCTGTTCTATTGGACGGTAATTATGAACTCTTTACCCACAGACAATAACCGTGGCTGTGGCTCGTGGCTACAGGCGGCCATGGAGGGGGGCCGCCCCCCCTCTGGTCGACCCTCCCCCCTTGGCGCCCCCCCTGACGGTGTCCCCTCCAGCCCCTCGCCCCCTCCCGACAACACAGGTTAGTTTATCTTATAAATGAACAAGGCTCCCCTTTAGTTATATAGCTATCTAAATGGTGATCAATTCTCTTGATAATTCTTCAATAGTAACAAATTTTATGTTTAATAGCAAGAATGCATTCCACATACTTGGTCTTTTATGGGTTGGACAAATACGTAGACTCGCGGCAGAATACGTTGACTCGCGGCAGAATACGTTGACTCGCGGCAGAATACGTTGACTCGCGGCAGAATACGTAGACTCGCAGCAGAATACGTAGACTCGCAGCAGAATACGTAGACTCGCGGCAGAATACGTAGACTCGCAGCAGAGAAAAACTGCCGATCTGAGGTAATTAGTCTCGCTAATATGCACATAAGATCGCGATGTTGGAATTACCGGCGTGTTTTCGGCGGCCGGCCGTCGTGACCTGCCGTAGAGCAGGAGCGTCTGGCAACAGATTGCAGCACGGCGCAATCAATCGCTCTGCTTCAGGAGGGATAATCTTGGCCGCGGTATGGGCGGCCAGCTGACGGCCGCCTATACTCGGCGCAAAGTTTTCAGTGAGGGAGCGCACGGGAGATGAAATTCTGCACAGATGAATTGCAGACACCAGCTCCGCATTCTGGCCTGCAGCGCCCACGCATTCTGGCCTGCAGCGCCCACGCATTCTGGCCTGCAGCGCCTACGCATTCTGGCCTGCAGCGCCCAGTAGCACCTACTCTAATGCATGCTTAAAGTATGTCTATCTGTAAGTAATATTTTATTAATCGTTTTTTGTTAGTTTTTTCCTGCGTGAGTTTTGACGCTCTCTCCCACATTAATGTTTTCATTAATAACGTAATTTTTGTCTATATTATCTTGAATTATGCAGTCAAATATTTTACACACCTAAGTTTACAATAGTTAATTATACTATTCGTAAACTTAGTGCTCATTAAATTTGACAAGTAGACAACGAATCGTAAACAGCCTCATTTTAATTTCTCTTCTATATATCTCTGTACAATATCATACATACGTATAATAATACACATATACATATACGTCTCTGTATAATATTATACATATAATATAATATACCTATATTAGTATAATATTATACATATGTATAATATTATACATAACGTCCCTGTACAATATTATACATCAAGACGCCCGTCTTGCCTCATGCTGCCTGGTGCCAAATATTGGCCGCGGGGACGTCATTTGACGCGGCGCTGTTTGCTCAAGCAACTCATAATACAAGAGTGGAATTTATCCGCTGTCGAGTCAACAGCTCGGCCCTTGCCGCCCGCCTCCATTAAAATCTTAGTTCTAATAATTGCCGCCCGCCTCCATTAAAATCTTAGTTCTAATAATTGCCGCCCGCCTCCATTAAAATCTTAGTTCTTATAATCGGTCGTGAGCCGCCGGCCGTCTGCCTCTGGTGCGGCCATGCTTACTTACATCGCTGTTATTTGACGCCCAGTGGATGCAGGCGAAATAAAGGCGCCTTATTTTGTCGAGGTTCTTAACTCGAGCCTTTGCCGGAACCATTACACGGCGCTGTCTCGTGTACCGGCGCTGTGCAAGTCTCGTGTACCGGCGCTGTGCAAGTCTCGTGTACCGGCGCTGCAAGTCTCGTGTACCGGCGCTGCAAGTCTCGTGTACCGGCGCTGCAAGTCTCGTGTACCGGCGCTGTCCCGTCTCGTGTACCGGCGCTGCATATCTAGTGTACCGGTGCTGTCCCCAGTACACGCGTTTCCCCACAATAGTTGTATAAATTCTAACTGTTTGTTTTCTCTTCGACCCACTGAACAACCTAATACTACGCAGCTGCAGAAGAATTGTTCGAAGATCTGGTGATGTCGCGTGTCGGTCATAGTGAAGCGCGTGACCTGGCACTGATATGGTGTGCAGTCCTTATAACCTTATGATGAGTTCGGGACTTCCTAGTCCCCGGTCACGCTGATGCGCCGCCTTCGTCGTCCTCCGACTCCGAGTCGTCGCTATAGGCAGGTCACCACGCCCTTGGGTCCCGTCGTCCCGCGACGGGACCCGAGATCAAGGGCAACTAAGATGAGAGCATGACAGTGACGTGCAATTCTTATAGGAATAGCATTGCAAATAAAAGTTTGGCTGGGTAGCAGTAGAGCATTATTATTTAGTCAAGGCACTGTGCCAACGCTAAACTGTTGCAGCAGTATTATCCACATATTTATGAAATCCTTCCTTACGATGATTCACAATAAACGCTCAAGACAACTTTCCCAAACTTGATTTCTTCATCTCTGATCATCAGTCGATTCTGCAAGAACGACCCGCACAAATTTTGCGAAAGCTCCGAAAGGAACCCGGCATAATTTTTTGCATCGTTTGACGTGGAATAAATTCGGAGCCGCAATTTATGGTTTTTTGTAACAGGTGCAATTTTTTCCAGATTTGCGAATTATTATTTTTTTAGCGGTCTTCGCCGTTGTGTGAGGTTCACGCCTGGCGGCTCTCGGCGCAAACAAGATTTGTTGGCTTCATTCTGCGTTGAAATTAAAACATCGCGCGTGTCTCTTGAAGCTGCCCTGCAGGCCGCGTGTTGCGCGTGTCTCTTGAAGCTGCATTGCAGGCCGCGTGTTGCGCGTGTCTTGCCGCCGATAAAACGGCCGAGAATTCAGTGAACTTGCAGGCGCTCGACTCTCAGCGCCAAGGAAACCTTTATTGCAAATTGTCATCGCCCCAAAAAACGTGTTTTTTTTAGCTCCGAAAATTTACGCGAATTTTTTGAGGCGAAATAGAGCTCGCTGAGTTGTGTGTGCCGTCGGGGGCGTTTTTTGGTGTGTTCAAAAAGTTTGCTTGTAACGGCGCATGAAATTTTCGCATTTTGTTCGTCTATAACTTTTCTTTTAAACAAAGAAAGATAACAGGAACCATAGGAGTCAATTTTGTATAGCTTAATCAAAGAAGCGACTTCTTAACTGCATATATGCACTGAAGGTAATCGTAACTACAGAGAAAACTCGATCGTTGCTACAATTTTACAAATTACAGCTACATGGAAAGTTTAGTAACAACATTTGTTGTTTATTCTTGCATACGCTGAAGGTAATGCTTCAATGTGATAATTTAAAAATTCATGTTAAACAGATGAGAGAAACATTGAGCGGTATTATTAAACGAACTTGAAATGCGAATTTGTGGTGTTGTATTGTCGACATAATATTATGATAAATGTTACAATATAACAAAAATAGTTGCAGTGCAAATAATTCGCATAGCTACAATTAGAGGCAGAATATCTGTATATTTTTTCTGTTTAAAAGACTACCAAAGCATTTGCCTTGCCAACGGAAAGTCGACATCTGAAGCACCAAAAAAAAAAAATCTTAATTGATGCTGCCTATGAATACGTTTGAGGCTGATGAAGCGCAAAATTATTCCATGCTAAATCTGAGATGTTTCTCATAGAGTTCATCTTATGGATTATTTTCGAAATTATGATTTACTGAATGATTCAGATTTGCTATCAACAAATTTTGGAACCGTTTTATTTTAATGCAAGAAATGGTGAAAGCCCTTCGATCAGAGGCATGAGTTGTCTTACTTCGGACTTTCTTCCGAAGTAAAAGTTCGGTATGGTTTACTGTCATGAACCCAAGGTTTACTATCATGAACCCAAGATTCCATTGATAAGGTTTACTCCATCGGGTAAGGTTTACTCCATTCCATTGGGTAAGGTTTACTGTCATGAACCCAAGATTCCATTGAGGTTTCAAATGCGGGAATTTCGCAATATTGCGGGAAGCGCGCCAAAAATACTGTTATTATTTAGCTGAAAACGCCGTAAAAGTTGAGACTGTCCCAATATTGTTGAAGGATCAATAGCAATCCCTGACTAGAGGGAAGTTTCTTTTATGCCTCGCATGAGTACATTTCTATTCAGTCTTTTAAACTGAATGTATATCATTTGTTGTAGAACTTAGAACGTTTTTAATTGACGTCTTCAATGATGAAATTGCGTGAAGGTCAAATCATCGATCAAAAAATATCGGTTAACATTACCGGCATGATATATATGACCAAAGCTAGAACATCTAAAAAAATATTGCTATCCAGATATGCATGTTGGAACATTCTGGAATTCAAAACAATATTATTTATTTAATTTGCGTATAATGTTGCAGCAATGCCACCGTCGTTGGACAATTATGTTTTTCGTACAGTATAATATCATGGTAATCAAACTCCACTTGCAACACCGCTCCATTCATGCACATTACGCCAATCTGAACAATGGATCTAATGTGTATACATCGCTCTCTTCTTATTATGTCTGTCTATCTATATCGGTATGACTTATTTGTATGATGGATACCTAAGGATCATAAGAGCAAACTAATCGAGATTCCTTCAAACAAACTTTCACTTTGGGTGTTTTATAGTAAAGTGCCTTTAGGCATCCGTGTAATGGCATCAAGAGTTGCAGAAAAATTACATGCAAATCGTTTGAATAATTATGAATGGCCGTACCTACGGAAATTCAATTTTTGTATTTCGTCTCTTTCACAATGTCTTAAATTATTCTCATATAAACCTTAAATTATCCTTACAATTTCTACAATAACAATAATTTTTTTGTTACCCTCCGTTTCAAATTTTCATCACTGATGATCGAAATACTCATTGCATGATGCAAACAAATGAACATATACATATAAAAAATATAGAATGGTGATGCAATCACGTATAACTCGTTAATATTTCAACTGATAATTTCAAAGATGAAATAGCAAATAACCAAGATAAATAAATAGCCCCTTAAATACCAAACAGTGCGGGCACCCTGCTGCCGTCGCTCCAGTCGCAAGCCATGAATTTTACAGATACAAATTTCTATCTACCTCAGTCTTGCCTACTTCTAAGTATGACAATTTTCAGTAGTTAGTACAAATTAAAAGGGTCAGTTAATTCTGGTACACCCTGTACTAAACAGTGCGGGCACCCTGCTGTCGCTCCAGTCGCAAGCCATGAATTTTACAGATACAAATTTCTATCTACCTCAGTCTTGCCTACTTCTAAGTATGACAATTTTCAGTAGTTAGTACTGAAAACTACTGGTCAAATTCTGCGGCTGCACCTATTTTACTTTTCGTGCATAGAAATTATTTCACATCAATAGATCATGCAAAATATACTGTAACGGCTGAGAGGGCCTCCCTCCGATGTTGAAGGGAGAAATTTTATCCTCCCTCCGAGTTTGGCTGTGGTTGAATTTCCTGTAGGATTGTAGCTCACGGCTATGGCTGAGGGAACTGGAGGCTTCTTTGATGGCTTCTATCAAATTCAAATGAGCCATGAAAAGTTTCCAATGGCCGCACCAGAGGCTCAAATGCACGCACCAACTTTATGTTCCGTGTGCTTCGTACTCCGGGAGGTCATTTGTTGAAGCCCAAGTTGATACTTCGGAAATTGATTGAAGCTTTCCCGCTTACTACGCAACGGGTTTCATTTTCTAATGCTTATTAGTATCTTATACCGTTCTTGAACACGAAACAAATCAAAAGAGGTTTAATGTACGTTTCTTTCACAATCCATTCCATTTCCATCGCACACAATTTTTCCCATTCATACCGTTGACCTCGCTTACTGAGCTTGATCGAAACGCGCGCGTTTAAAAACAAGCTAACAGGTGAGCGCGGGAGCCGAGTAGCTAACACCGCCCGACCGCGCCAGCACAGCGCTACATCACAGGGACTGATCCTGCTCCATTTCTGCTCCATGGCTGCTCCATGGCTGCTCCATGGCTGCTCCATGGCTGCTCCTTGGCTGCTCCATGCCCAGATATCCTCATGCCAGCGCATTGTTAACATCATCGCCGCATGCTAGGTCTCTGGTGCAGAACGAGGGTTTTAGGGACATCACGCGGCTCTCAGATGCAGCTCGCGGCTCTCAGGTGCAGCACGAGACTCTCTGGTGCAGTACGAGGCTCCCAGCTGCAGCATGTGGCTCTCAAATGCAGCTCGCGGCTCTCAGGTGCAGCACGTCGGCGGCTTTCAGGAGCTGCACGCAGCTCTCAGGTACAAAACTCGGATCTCAGGTGCAGCACGCGGCTCTCTGGTGCACTACGAGGCTCTCAGTTGCAGCACGCAGCTCTCAGATGCAGCACGCAGCTTTCAGGTGCAGCACGCAGCTCTTAGATGCAGCACGCAGCTCTCACGTGCAGCACAAGGCTCTCAGGTGCAGCACAAGGCTCTCATGTGCTGAAAGTCGCTCTCAGTTGCAGCACGCAACTCTTAGATGCAGCACGAAGCTCTCACGTGCAGCACGCAGCTCTCAGGTGCAGCACGAGGATCTCAGGTGCAGCACGCAGCTCTCAGGTGCAACACGCGGCTCTCAGGTGCAGCACAAGGCTCTCAGGTGCAGCACAAGGCTCTCAGGTGCAGCACAAGGCTCTCAGGTGCAGCACAAGGCTCTCAGGTGCAGCACGCAGCTCTCAGGTGCAGCACAAGGCTCTCAGGAGCAGCACGAGGCTCTCAGGTGCTGCACGCAGTTCTCAGGTGCAGCACGCAGCTCTCAGGTGCTGCACGCAGTTCTCAGGTGCAGCACGCAGCTCTCAGGTGCTGCACTTCTATCCCAAGTGCAGCGTGCAGCTGAGCGCTGCAGCTTCTCCAGGTTTTGTTTGCCGCAGCGATTGTTTCTGCCGACGTTGCTAAAGAATTGCGAAAAAATCCTTCTGAATTGTGGTGCAACTTGGCCATGTGCAGGAGACAAGACTTGGCCATGTGTAGGAGACAAGACTTGGCCATGTGCAGGAGACAAGACTTGGCCATGTGCAGGAGACAAGACTTGGCCATGTGCAGGAGACAAGACTTGGCCATGTGCAGGAGACAAGACTTGGCCATGTGCAGGAGACAAGACTTGGCCATGTGCAAGAGACAAGACTTGGCCATGTGCAGGAGACAAGACTTGGCCATGTGCAGGAGACAAGACTTGGCCATGTGCAGGAGACAAGACTTGGCCATGTACAGGAGACAAGACTTGGCGATGTGCAGGAGACAAGACTTGGCGATGTGCAGGTGACAAAACAATACTGGATATGAAGGCATGCACTTCAAATTCTCCCTGCTATAAAATATAAATTGCGTGGCCCGTTAAAATTAAAGAGCAGATGCACTATGCTTTAAATGAAGACTCCTGACATGCACGTTTGCGCTCTTCTTAATGATGCAGGAACACAATAGGAAAGCTGAAGTGATCGTATACCTTGTTTGTACGGAGTACTTATACATTGTTGGAAGGGTGGTCCGCACCGCTTATATTGGGTTGTGACGTGAACGAAGATAGGAGGACATTGTTTCTGCTGAGTGTATGCGGAGGGAAGGAATATTGTTGTGCTCATTGCTATCTTATTCCAGGAAAGACAATAATCGATTACCATGACAAGTATGGTGTAAATTTTGCTTTCCTTCCTATAGGGAACATCTTGACACGATAACTATATCCTGGACATACTCCTGCACAGCTCCTATTTTTTTCATTTCCAATCCTCAAACACAAGCTAACACTGCACTAATTTCCACAAATATTGAAAGATTTTTGTGATTCTGCTCTTTAAGCCAAACTCTGTAGCTAATCGAATAGAGGCTGAATTTGTCATTCAGTTGCTTTTAATCTTTCTCCATGATAACGTTTGTCTAACTCTCAACCGGATACATTCGAAATACGTTTCGTTTTTTTCCAACTTGACACAGTTATGAGTTCGGCAGCCGAGATATTTGCTCTTCCAACTAGGCTTGAAATATTTAACTTGGCTCCCTTGCAGCCTAAAGCATCTCAGGAGGGCTTGGAGTGCTTGCTTTGCTCTGTAACTCTCAACTCTTGCTTCTTTCTTCCTGTTAACCCAGTAACTACAGCCTCAAGTGCGGTCTCAGCAATTATTGATGTAAATAATGGAGCGGATTTTTATAATGGAGCGGATGTACATAATGGAGCATAGTGTTTGTTTCTTATTACTATTTTCTTTTCCTTGCGAATTTTGATCCTTGAATGGTGATTTGAATTTGAAACTTGAGTGTTATTCCGCGTACTCAGAAGGACCGATTGGTCTCAAGCCGTAAGCCGTGTTTATCATGCACCTCTTCCAGCAACTGTACGACTGCGATCACTAAACTAGATGAACATACAGGAAAATCATAGACATTTTTTAATTTAGTACCAAGATAGGTACTGGACTTAAATTTTACATTATGAAGACTTGTTCTTTCTTTTGCAGGATTGTTGCCAACCTGCAAGGATGTGCATCAAACCAACAACAACCGCCCCACGGTACTGGGATGCTCCGAACCTCCTTCCTCCGTCTTACGAAGTTCCAAGCTTAAGAGTCCAACAATCCCATCTTCAAATGCAGCAATAATGCGTTCCTTGTTCGAGCCCCACGCAGATGACAATAATTTCAACGAATCTGTGTCTGTGTCAACGATATCCTCAACTGTTGTGCCTGTCACCGCCTCCAATGCTTCCTCCTGCACTTCTGAAGTTTCTTTAAAACTGAAGGCTGACGGTAGCTCGACAACGGCTGCTCTGACATCTGCCAAGTTTATGCGGGCGGCGAACGGCACGTCGTCATCGCCAGGCCTTCACCCTCCTCTGGGCGCCGTACGGTCGCCCGTGTCCCCGAGCGCCGCCTGGGACGCTCGAAGAACCAAGCAACAGTCGCCCAGCGATCTTTCTGTGCATGGCAACGTGTCACCCGGTGCCCGGAGCCCTTGTGTTGCTGCAAATAATGAGACTCACGTCCCGCTGTCTGCTGCCTCTCACGCGCCTGTATCCCATGCGCCTGCCGCTCACGCGCCTGCCTCTTATGCGCCTGCCTCACACGCGCCTGTTTCTCAGGCGCCTGCCTCTCACGCTCCTGTTTCTCATGCGCCTGCCTTTTCCACACAAGCTTCGCTGTCGCCGTCGGCATCCAGCGCGTCAGCGATCTCACAGCCTGACATATCACGTGTTCTGCCAACAACATATCAAATACAAGCCCAGGTGCACTCCTCGCCATATCACAACAATAGCTCATCAAGGATTAGTCCCAGCTCTTCTTACCAGGCCTGCCATGCTAATCCATATCAAGCGTCCGATGCCAATAGCAATAATCTTGTGAACGATAACGCGGCGTCTCCTCCTGGCTTGAGTAATCACCGTGCCCATGGCATTACAAGCACAATTTCTAGCAAGGCACACGGTACCCCTTCTTCCCACCTCGGTCCTTACCACGCCCCTTACCAGACCACACAACTGCTCTCTAGCGGGCAACTGCCAGCACCCTCTCACCAGGTGAGCTCATCGCACTCCAGCAGCAGCTCACACCTCTCTCATCATGGCATCAGCGGTGGATCAAACCCAGGTTCAGGGTACTCACTGAGTGCCAACACTACTCACCAGGCGACCAGTCCTCATCCCTCGACGGGGACTCACCAGTCCAGCAGCTCGCACTCCACCTCGCACTCATTAGGGCACGGCTCGCTCTCCAGCAGCCAGCAGCAGGGGCACTCGGGCGGCGGTAGCTCGACCATCAACGGAGATCTCACTCCCAGAGGGATGTACAAAGGGGATCTGGGCGAAGAAAGGTCCCCTAAATCCAGTATATCTCACCTCTCTTTGTTGTCCGCTTCGTTTCCCTGCAGGTTGGTTTTGAATGATTTCATTCGTATAATGTGTTTAATTTCTTCTTAAGCAGACTATGTTCTGTATGCTTCTATAAAACTGGCGAGGTTACCCCTTCAATATAGCCTCTGAACATCACGTTAGTGCTTTGCATTTGTTCCATATAGCCCCTTAGCGTTAAAAAAGATGGTGTTTTTGCGAATCATAGGATCTTTAAATTTATTGTAACTTTGTGCACGATGCGTTAATTAAAGCAGTGGGAGAAAGACCCCTCTTGTATTAGGTACCTACTCAATATTCTGGTATTTTCCTCAGTAGTGTTCATAACTGAGATTCTGGCTACTTACGAGTTCAGTCACGTCAATTCAGGCAGACTCATCGACACAAGGGGCATGTTGTTCTGCTGCGAGGTTGCAATCTTAATTTCGGCGGATTTTTCAGCTCGAATTGCTGACGACGAAACCCAATCAGCATATTAGGACCAAAATAGATCCAAAATTTAAATCGAAGCTATTACCGCAGCTTCATTGTATTCGTAATGACATCAATGAGGATTTAATACGCGGCTTTCTGTTTCCTTGAATGCCAATGAAGCTGCAAGAAAATTATGGTTTTCAGAAGAGTTTCGCGTACGTGAGGTTCCGAACGTATCAGGGTAAGGAGTGCAGTAGCGAACCTGTGCAGGGAGTTCAACCGTTGAACGCAATACACCATCACAAACTAGTCCATTTTGCTGTTGTGCTCGCAACAGAGCTAGCATAATCTGAGGTTTATATGAGTTACTCATTAGAATGTTTGTTACGGCCCGAAATTGCTCATGAATATTATTATTATTGCAATTGCTCATGATGGCCAAAAGTACTAACAATGGCCGAAAATGCTCACTATGATCGTATTCCACCCAATATTGCAGCTCTTTGCTACGCAAAGTAGTTTTATTTGAACACTTGCCATATTTTACATTTGTTTTAGGCTTATTGCTTGAAAATCTTTATATTCGCAGTGCGAAGACATAACTGTCACCGTTTCATTTATTCACAATTAAATGGCTTGACTGGAAATCATTTCAGAATTCACTTAGCATGTCAGCCATGACACAGGAGTTACTTGGAATTTATAGTCTTTAATTGAGCTGCATATCTTGAACGGTTAACACTCGTTATAACTTAATAATACTTTTAAAAATTAAGAGCATTTTTTTTCTTGACAGCTAAAATGCTTATTTTGTCATGTCTAGCCTGACGTCGTCGCTGAGTGACGTGACGAGCGAGGCGCTGCAGCTCGAAACTGCCATCCGCAACAACGACACCTACCAAGTGAAGCGCCTCCTCGACCTCCACCCTGACACCTTCCAGGTGAGGGCCTTATTGCGGTGGAACAATTGTGAGTCGGGACTTGAGGAGGTTAACTCTGAGTCTGAACTTGAGGAGGTTAACTCTGAGTCGGGACTTGAGTCGTTGACGTGCGCGTCGTGACCAGAGTCGTTTCGCTTGTGAGTTGGAACTTGATTGTTCACGTGTGAGTGATGACTTCAGTCGTTCACGTGTGAGTTGGAACTTGAAGATATTTATGAGGGATCCAAGCGAGTCCCGCAATTGCCAACTTGTTGCTGCTACGATGTAAACACTAAATCAACTGTTAGTCCTGTCGGCCTCCCTGCAGGCTCGTGTGAACTTCATGTTAGGGATTCATCTAAGACTCGAGTCTCTTGTGGGCTGTGGATAATATAAAAAGTCAACGAATAGAAGACCTTTGAAAATGTCCGTACGCATCATTTGAACGGAACCTTACAGCGATCAATTCCCGAATGGGGAATGAATTAGGAATTCCTAGATGGGAAATGAGCTGGGAATTCCCGAATGGGGAATAAGCTGGGAATTCCCAAATGAGGAACGAGTTAGGAATTCCCAAATGGAGAATTGAATACGATGGGTTTAGACACACTTAATGTGACCTAACCATTACCTAAGCCAAGTAAAAAAATGAAAAACAACGCGCATTAAAAAAACTTTTCGCAGCAGAAACAATTTCAAAGACGCCTGAAGACACATCCACTGCACTGCACGCACCTCATAACCAGCGACAGCTTGTTTACGTATCAAGAAGAGGCTGCCATATCAGCCTAGAAAAATTGAGCCTCACTGCATCCCGTTTCTATCGCGTGATTGAACACGTTTCCCCGAGAAACTTTATGACTTAGCGTCGCATGATTTCCTGGAGAATAAAAGGAATTCGTAGCATGGTAATTTTTACATCGGGGACGACTTTATTTTCTTGAGATAAAGAGTTTGTTTTTGGAAATTTAACTTGATTGTGGTAATGATTGAGCTCCTGTCTCACTAGCCACCTTCAGTCTCGAGGACCAAGGAGCCACGTGAGACAGGCTTACGAGACCATCATGCACTTGCGCGATGCTTGAACCAATCTCATCCAGTCGCTTCTACCACCTTGTCCAAAGAAATGGCTGAGCCGTTCATAACCACGGATGAAGCTCAATAGATCAAACTATAAAATATAAACCGTTTTCTCTACATCTTTGTTGTGTTCATCAAAATTACAACATGTGTAACAGTTGAATAACGTGTACTTGGAGCATTTTATTCGAAATCGCCAGAGCAGCCATGTTTATCAAGCGCCAAAAATTAATTGGTGCACTTGCGGAAATTCTTTTCCAAAAAAAAGCAAGTATTTTAATTTGCTCAAGTAGGCAAATGTGTCGTTTGCAGATCTGTGAGCCGTTTGGGCATCATAAGAGAGAGCTGATTGCATCATATTTTACAACATTTCTCTTTAACTTTACTTTTTGTTGTTTGTTTGTCTGCTACAAATCTTATAATCGATATTTAACATATTTCTACCCATCCAATCGATCTGAAATTTTGCGCACTTGCGTAAAGTTGGAGACATTGCACGAATCGATTGACAGTATAAATAATTTTGAACTACTTTTTTTATTTGGTAAAAAAATTTAAAATTATTTTTTTAATATATAAAAATAAAATTAGAAAAGTAATTTAAGTGGGCATTTATAATTTATTGCTTGAGCCCAGCTTTTTAAAATGAAATCAGGCAATCCCACACAATTTACTGAAGAGAAGTAAAAAAATTTTCAAATGTATGGAAGTATCGATATTGAACACATATATTCACAAAAATAAAAAAAAGTTATTCACAGCATTGAACAAAGTAATGGTATTTTTGGCAACTCTTGGAATCGATTCGACGTGAAGTCTGATATAATAAAGTGATCATCCGCTCAATGCACTTTCGGCCACTTCATCTGCCCTTGTTGAACTGAACTGAAAATTTCAGTCTTCAGTCCTTCGTAATATTGCACTGAAAACTCGCACTTCTGTAGCAAGAAGAAACTTGACTTTTCTTCTCCATGTCCCGTGAAGCTCACGCCTGAAACGGTGCGGGTTTTTAGTGCATATAGGATATCATTTACGCTGCTTCAGCTCGTGAACGCCGGACTCGTACGGTCCTGCAGTGAACGCCGGACTCGTACGATCCTGCCGTGAACGCCGGACTCGTACGATCTTGCAGTGAACGCCGGATTCATACGGTCCTGCAGTGAACGCCGGACTCGTATGATCCTGCCGTGAACACCGGACTCGTATGATCCAGCCGTGAGCGCCGGACTCGTATGATCCTGCCGTGAGCGCCGGACTCGTATGATCCTGCCGAGAACGCCGGACTCCAAACAGTACAGTTTCCACAAGCGTAATGACTGCAGTGCGCACGAGATGCATATTTACACTCCTGAACCGGGCCATGATCGCGACACTAGCAACGTTTTATTACGAAGCCGAAGTTTGACGACCGCCGGTGTTTGTGTTGCGTGCCTGATTCTTTGATCTTGCCTCTCTCGGCCAAGTGGCTGCAACTCCGACATTTTAGCTCAACTTTCGGTCTTGCTGGAGCCAAGTGCCGTAGAAATGTTTGTACTGACCCGGAGAATAACTTTCCAGCTCACGCCTTGACAGGCGCAATTGAAATCTTTGCTTTACTTCGCAGCAGGTCAGGCGATGGCAGGAAACGTGCGCTCAAACAGCAGCAAGATTGTAAAACACTTCTCAGCCTGAGACCGGGAGTCGCTTGAATTACGTACCTGGGACCATACTTTCAAAACTCGCTAAGTGAACTTATGTCCTTACGCCCTATTTTCTTGTCTATGATTGGTGGATTTTGCTTCAATTACCGTCAATGATTGGCTGAAGAACTTACGATCTCCTAACTTTTTTTGAAAGTATAGGCCCTGATCTCCTGACGAGCGAACAGGTCGTGTTGTGTGCCGCACTCTGAGGGATGAGATACACTTGTCCCAATTGCTGGTTTTCCTTTGTGTGGGTCATCCTGACACACTTTAGCCTGGCAAAAGGGCGTATTTATTTAATATGGCATCATATTGTATATACGACCACGCAACATATATGATCCGCTCATTTTTCATAGTGTAAGGTAAAAGAATGTTTATGAGTGGCATATAAAATTTTTTTATTTCTTATTGGGGTAGAGAAATTATCTTAGCCGTGTTTATTTACTTTAATTGTCATTTTCATCGTTAAAGTAAGAATGTAATATCTTTTTTAAAGTTTAACTTAATTTCCTTATTAAAGTCAAGTGGATTTGAGTTTCCAAGCAGGATTTCGTTTATATGATCTATACTCTCATAAATTGGAAAAAGTTGGCCGTAATTTTAATTGAGTGTTGGAAGGGATCAATCTTATAAATAATTAAAACTAGAAAAAATATTTTATAAATGAACAGATCAAAACCGGTGCTTGCGAGTCAACCATGATATTAATAATTATTATAAAATAATATTAATGCTAATAACTAACGATTGCTGGCAACATTTCGATGGGATTTAGTGAAGCCAAAATCCAAGAAATGAAGTCAGTCATGACAGGCCGCCTCATTCACGGGAGCTGCCACTCCGCTACGGGAATACCTCGGTGGGAATTATGAATGTTCAAGCGCTCTCATTTATGTCATTCTGTCCAACAAAACTCGTGGAAAACTTAACAAAAATTACTAGAAATATTCTTGGATTTACTATGAACCTTTGCGACGTGTTGATGGCGAGATACCGACGAATGAAAAAGGAAATTATTTTAAAACTTATGAAGAGATATTGCTCGCTGTGCTGATGCTCCACGAATGGATGCATGTATCCATGGATGGATGTATGTATCCATGGATGGATGATGTATGTATCCATGGATGGATGTATGTATCCATGGATGGATGATGCATGTATCCATGGATGGATGATGCATGTATCCATGGATGGATGATGCATGTATCCATGGATGGATGATGCATGTATCCATGGATGGATGATGCATGTATCCATGGATGGATGATGCATGTATCCATGGATGGATGATGCATGTATCCATGGATGGATGATGCATGTATCCATGGATGGATGATGCATGTATCCATGGATGGATGATGCATGTATCCATGGATGGATGATGCATGTATCCATGGATGGATGATGCATGTATCCATGGATGGATGATGCATGTATCCATGGATGGATGATGCATGTATCCATGGATGGATGATGCATGTATCCATGGATGGATGATGCATGTATCCATGGATGGATGATGCATGTATCCATGGATGGATGATGCATGTATCCATGGATGGATGATGCATGTATCCATGGATGGATGATGCATGTATCCATGGATGGATGATGCATGTATCCATGGATGGATGATGCATGTATCCATGGATGGATGATGCATGTATCCATGGATGGATGATGCATGTATTCATGGATGGATGATGCATGTATCCATGGATGGATGATGCATGTATCCATGGATGGATGATGCATGTATCCATGGATGGATGATGCATGTATCCATGGATGGATGATGCATTTATATCCATAGATGGATAGATTCAAGGTCTGACTGCTCTGAGAATAATTTCCCGTTGCATACTTATCTGCAGGGTGGCGCTAAGGCTATCCAAAAGGTATGCACGCTGTTTGATATTCAGAAATTGGGATTGGAGATATTTTCTTAAAACTTGTGAAGATGAAGAACTTGAATTGTATTTTGATGTGTGGTCATGCCACGAAGACGAAGAACTTGAATTGTATTTTGATGTGTGGTCATGCCACGTTTTCAGTTGGATTAAACTGAAGATTATCTAGTGCAGAGTTTTCCTAGATTCTACTCGAACATCATAAATCTTGCGAATTTGTTGCTTGTTCTGTTGTAGTGCACTACAACAAATCGCGAAATTGACTTCCTTATATTCCGGAACCTTACACGTTAAAAATGATATGACTGGCATCTCACATATTTTTATCCGATCACTTTAAGTTCAAGCGTTTGAATATTGCATACCTATATAATTTATTATTATTATTATTAGTAGTAGTCTCATTGCCGCCGATTTTTCTCGCTGTGAAGTTGTGGGCTCGTAGGATTGAGAGTCGGCGTCCATCTGGAAATTCTGAGCGTTTGCCCAGGAGCTTTTCGATTGATTAAAATTAATTTTGAAGGTCACTCGCTGACGGTGAGCGCCAATTTTGCCAGCGCTCATGATGAGAGACATCGCGGCAGCAATTAAGCGAGCGATTACATATAAATAAGGACGGCATCCCTGAGATCATTTACATAATAATAAGGACGTCACTAAACACTAAATACTAATGCAAATAGGAAAATTAAATGTCTTACTGAATATTTATAATTCAAATCCACTGCAAGAATCAAACTGAATACCGAAGACAATAAGAGCAGGTGGTGATGAACACTGAGGATTGCGCACGATTGGTACGAACTCTATTTGTATCGCACGCACCACACGTTATTTTGTGTTCGAAAAACATCAGCTTCTTTATCGTCCCTCCACCCTGATGAGATATTGTCAGTTATTGCCTGCTTCACGGCCTGGGCCTATACTTTCAAAAAAAGTTAAGAGATCGTAAGTTCATCAGCCAATCATTGACGGCCACGCAAGCAAAATCCACCAATCATAGACAAGAAAATAGAGTGTAAGTACTTACGTTTACTTAGCCAGTTTGAAAGTATGGCCCCAGTCCACTTAACGCGGGATATCATCAGAGTCGTGGTCGTGGATGATACTAATATCATCTCCATGAGCATCGTGTCATTTCCCTCCTCATCATGATTGGAATAATTACGTTATGCGCTGGGGTCACGTCAACAAGGTAGCAGAGGCGGGTTTTCTTGAAACGAATGCGCAATGAATTGGTGCTCCGTGAACTACTCACAGTAATCGAGGACTAATTGCACGAAATACTTATAAGAAATGAAGGCTGCGTGCATGAACAAAAGTCTCAGCTAAGGCGTGCATTCGAGAAGAAAAACTGAGGTAATACAACGAAACTCGTCGTCTAAATTCAGGAACAATATTTCTTTAAGCCGGATTTGAAACATTTCAAGTAAACCATGAGGGGTAGTAATTCAGTATTTAGTTTTGAATCACAGCAAATTTGATGTGATCAAAAGCCTGGCTCCGGAAGTTGTTTTTAGCGTCAGCATCGAACTTTGACCAATCACGGAATCTCCGACAGAACGTCAGAGATTCCTAGTTGGGCCCCATAGCAAAACTTCCACCGCAATTTTCGCGTTCCTGTTGTAAAACTCTGTCTGAAAGAGAGAAGGATATTTGAAACCGTGCCCCTGTTTTCTTAACAACGTAACTTTCGCTGAACTTCGTTCATGTGTTCACAATCGCATGACTCCTGCATAACTTTCTTCTGTAGAACTTCACCGTTTGAGAATTGTGTCGGTACTTTAGTTTGTCACTGTTACTTTAGGTGACCTTTTTACGCTGTTTTAGAATTGTAAGTAACCGTTTTACTCGAACATGTCAATTCATCTCAAACTCTGAGATGAGAAGTCGATAGTAAACAATCTCAGTAATCTTTCCATATGAATATAGAATACAGTACGATTCGTGTTGTACACATGTAATACATTGACCTTTCATTCTCGTGTCATTTATCGAGAGATAAAATCTTATGTTTGAGAACCTGAACCTCAGCGGGCATGTGCGTACAGTACGAAAAGGGACGCTAAAAGGCCCCGGAGTTTTGCGAGGTCTTGCCGGGCGTTTGCTTTTAAAGGTTGTCGAGTAACACGGCAGCTTTAGGTGTTAAACTTCTGTCTTCGCTCACTGCTCTTCAGGCTCACTCGAGTCGGCTCCTTCGAACAGTAACTTTGCTTCTGTATATCAGCTTATCGGCGCACTAATTGCGCACCTAAATTATCGCAAATGCGGAACCGACGCTCCTTCATCTAATTACCTGTGCGAAAACTACGAACTTTTACCATCTCTGTACAAAAACTACGAACCTTTACCATCTCTGTGTAAAAAAATACCAACATTTACCATCGCTTCACCAAAACTACGGACCTTTACCATCTCTGTACAAAAAGTACGAACCTTTTCCATCTCTGTAGGATAACTACGAACCTTTACCATCTCTGTACAAAAAGTACGAACCTTTTCCATCTCTGCAGGAAAACTACGAACCTTTACCATCTCTGTGAAAAAATTACCAGCATTTACCATCGCTTCACCAAAACTACGAACCTTTACCATCTCTGTAGAAAAACTACGAACCTTTACCATCTCTGTAAAAAAATTACCAACCTTTACCATCACTTCACCAAAACTACGAACTTTTACCATCTCTGTAGAAAAACTACGAACCTTTAACATCTCTGTACAAAAACTACGAACCTTTACCATCTCTGTGAAAAAATTACCAACCTTTACCATCACTTCACCAAAACTACGAACCTTTACCATCTCTGTAGAAAGACTATTCGCTCACTGCTCTTCAGGCTCACTCGAGTCGGCTCCTTCGAACAGTAACTTTGCTTCTGTATATCAGCTTATCGGCACACTAATTGCGCACCTAAATTATCGCAAATGCGGAACCGACGCTCGTTCGTCTAATTACCTGTACAAAACTACGAACCTTTACAATCTCTGTACAATAACTGCTAACATTTACCATCTCTCGACAAGAACTACGAACCATCAACATCTCTAAAAAAAACTACGAACCTTTACCATCTCTGCGTAAAAAAATACCAACCTTTACCATCACTTCACCAAAACTACGAACGTTAACCATCTTTGTACAAAAACTACGAACCTTTACCATCTCTGTACAAAAACTACGAACCTTTACCATCTCTGTACAAAAATTACGAACCTTTACCATCTCTGTACAAAAATTACGAACCTTTACCCTCTCTGTAGAAAAATTACGAACCTTTACCATCTCTACAAAAACTACAAACCTTTACCATCTCTGTACAAAAACTGCTAACCTTTACCATCTATGTTCAAAAATTACGAACTTTTACGATTTTTCTCTGCTCAAACTACATATTTTAATTTGGCTTGTTGTTGTTCTAAGCTTAGTGGCATTGCCGGTGCCTCATTCCTTCATGTCATGGATGTTGTAATCCGAAATATTAATTGAACGTCTGATGTTTTATGGAAGAGTTTCGACGTTTTAGGGGCAAGCTTGTATTAGGATGATTCTTCCCAAAGCCCTCATAAGGTACAACGCAAGAAATCTTTGCTTTATTTCGAACAATATACATTCATTATTTTACAAAACAGTATATAGTGTAATCACATAATTAATAGACGTAAAACACGTAACATTTTCATATAAACGATGTGCACAGCTCGAAATACAAATAAATGATGTGCAAAGCCGTGGCGTTATGGTAAGGTACAATATTACATTTATTGAAGATCAATAAACGTATCAATTTGTTCACAGGTATCGATGTGAAATAGAAAGCCGCCAGATAACTTTGTATTGACCGACACTTTCCACTCGAAGATCTGCTAAACGCTCTTGAGCTCGTACCCTGATGTGCTGCAGTGCCGCGTCATAATACGCCGCCTCATATCTCTGATCTGCGCAATTTTCTGTCTCCCAGCGCAAGATTTATCGCGTAAATCTCGCGTCGATTACCGCATCCGAAGTCACATCAATCTGCGCTAACGGCGTCCGTAGTTGATGTAGGGCCGTCGCACCGCCACCTTCTTCCCATCACTCATTTGCTCGTCGTAGCGAGACGATGTTGCATCCACCCAGTCTCGGTATACATCGGGGCCTTCTAGTAACACATCAGAGCCTTCTACTGATACATCAGAGCCTTCTACGTATACATCGGGGCCTTCTACTGATACATCAGGGCCTTCTACTGATACATCAGGGCCTTCTACTGATACATCAGGGCCTTCTACTGATACATCGGGGTCTTCTACTGATACATCGGGGCCTTCTACGGATACATCGGGGCCTTCTACCGATATATCGGGGCCTTCTCCTGATATATCGGGGCCTTCTACTGATACATCGGGGTCTTCTACTGATACATCGGGGTCATCCATTCATACATACATCAGGGTCTCCCATTTATACAGCAGTGCATTCTTCTCATAATCATTAAGCAGCACTCGTAATTATCAGCAATATAGACATTGCCATTCTACGACATGCAGAACTGAAAGAAATATCGTTCCGTGCGTCATACAACGTAGCGTGTGCCATAGCGCTGCGGCAAAAACGGGATGAACATTCTAGAACTCCTAAATTCTGTGTGATTTTGTACATGTTTTAGTTGCAATATAATTTAAGATTAGATAAACATTTGAGTGTTATAGCATAAGTCACTGTTTCATCACGTTTCCATTTGCACTGCAAACTTTTATCGCCAAAAATAATTATTTATAGTTAGCTCTAGAGAAATATATGAAAAATTCTCCTCCAGTTCCTGTAAATAACATTGTTTTTAGTGAAACAAACTTTAAAAAAATGAAGATTCGTAAATTTTACGAAATATATTATTGAGAGATATTAAGCTGATTTTTTAGTTCCTCCATCGTGTCTTTTTCGTCAACTTTGATTTTTCGACGGCTTCAAAGCGTAACAAAGCGGACGGCTTCGTTCAATTGTGTCTTGAAGTATTAATAACAGAGTATTGTCTGTGTGACGTGAATGCTTCTAACTATAGAATGAAAAATTCAGTTGTACATTTGTGACAGTGAACAAGTCTGAATAAATTGGTTCAAATCTAACTTTACAAAGCAACAATGTTTGAAAAACAGTCTCTGACCTTTAAAAAAACAGTCTATATTCAGAATGTCTTTTATCAGCGTCAATACTATATTTTTGAAAGTAATTTTGGGCGAAAAACGCTTCTCTCGCATCTGGTGTGTCACCATTTTGAAGTGAACCAGGAAGTAAGAACTCGATCTTAGTTATTTGAATGTTTACACTTAACAAATTGTTAAATCGTGCATGTCGATGCAAAACCTGATCTGTCGCGGCTTTGTAGTATGTTGTGTAATCCTTTCATTTGTGATGCAGTCAGTTACATTTCAGCCCTTTATTCGAGAAGAAGGTATAAGAAATTAATCAAGATCTTTGTTATGGTTGCAGGTGCTAGGCTTCTGGTTCTCACTTTGCCATCTAAAAGCTACTACGTGGATAATGATGAATAATTGAGCAACATCTCCCTGTCGATAAATATTGAAGAAAATTGTAGTCTCAGCGTCCATTGTAGCTTCTTTACTAACAAGTACATAAATACTTTTGTTTACAGCGTATTCTGTTTAAAAGTAATGAGCTAAGAGCAAGGGACGCTGAAGCCTTGAGAAGCTTAAGCTTCAAGAAGAAGAGCTCAAAGCGTTAGTCCCAAATTAGACTCCAATAAGTGACCACGCTTCAGTCACCGGCTCGACAGTCCAGTGGTCCATTCATGCCTGGGTTGATGATCGTCAGCAGGGATGAAGACCTCGTCAAATATTCATGCATTCACAGCAAGTTTATGCTCAGGATAAAAACAGGTCAGCT
Source organism: Hyalella azteca (assembly GCF_000764305.2). Lineage (NCBI taxonomy): Eukaryota > Metazoa > Arthropoda > Malacostraca > Amphipoda > Hyalellidae > Hyalella > Hyalella azteca. Next base: position 35,022 of record NW_025930792.1, read on the forward strand.
CGAGCCTCTTCTGAAGCAATCTCGTAAGTTAAGCAGTTTCGCCCGCCATTTTTCTGTTAGCTCAAAAGTCGGGAGGAGGCTGAGCCTCGGTTCAAACTTGGCTAAATTGCGGCCGTTGTTCTTCTTTAACCTTCGAGCGCGCGAACAATTCTGGTAGAAATAAGATATTATTAAGTGGACGAGGGGTTTACCAAGGGCGCATCAAGCTGCTTCATTTGAAACTCTTGCGCTGCAGAGTCGAGAAAACAAGCGATTAGCAGCGAGACAACTGCGACCGCACGCCTCACAACTACCCTCGGACGCACTGCCCTTGGAGGCACTGCCCTCGGAGGCACTGCTTTAAGAGGCGCTGCCCTTGGAGGCGCTGCCCTTGGAGGCGCTGCCCTCGGAGCTTCTGCCCTTGGAGGCCCTGCCCTCTGATGCGTTACCTCTTGAGGCGCTGATACGAGAGGACCTCGCCCCACGCCCCACTTGCGACGAGTAAAGTAGAAGAGTACGTTAGTGTACGAGTAGTAATTATTGACATTCCTACTGGAGTGGAAATTACAGTGACGGCCAAGCCTTCAATAAGATCACGCAGCCGTCGCTGCAACACAAATATTATTGAAAAAATCTGCCTCCCTCTACAATATTCGGGATTGGCATTCAAGATCCCAAAAATGGCCTTTTTTGTGTTGTTTAATATCGGCATCAGTTTTAATTATTACATTAAATGTTATGATCACAGTCAGCTCGTAGTTACGACATGGTGAATATGAATGAATTTATTATCCCTAATTTGTATATCTTTTAGAGTTTTAGTGTGAATAATAAAATCTTTTTTATTATTGATGAAAGAAAACAACCTGCTGCATTGTCCGTTGTTATTATCGACAAAATTACTAAAAATTAGATCAGTACTCACTGCAGTGAGTGACAGAGAGCGCGTTTTCTCGTCCGTCCGTGATGTCACGGACAGGCGGACGAACGGGCCTGACGAGCACAATAGTGCCTTTTTCCATAAATGAGAAAATGCGCTAAAAATATTCATGCTCTGTTAGAGATGCATCTGAGCGTCAAAGTAATTAACTGAATGGCATTTTCGGTTCATGAATGGCATTCGCGTGAGATTTACTTCTGTCTCTCAAGTAAATCTAGCCCCAGTTATTCATTAGCAAATAAACCTTGATCGTTCGTACCGACAGCGGAAGCCTGATGTCCGAAACCCTCGTGCGTGTCTTCGTAATTCATTTAACCCAAGCTGTGATGTCGTCAGAAATAGTTTGTGGCGTCAGGCTTGGTTTGTGCAGACAGCCTGACTGAGTTAGTGCCCCAGTGCAGAGTGTCAGTCACGCGTTCGTCGTTTGTTTCCAGATGAAGATGCGCGAGGCATGTGTTTGTTTGGAAATTACCGAATTTGCGAGACGGAGTATGAGCTTCAGTAGAGCAGAGTACGAAAATTTTGATAGCACAAATTGGACATTAGAATTAAATCAACTTTTGCCCATCTGTGGCGACTGCTTTTGATGCAAAAAAATTGAATTGATTGAGAATAGTAACGACTCCCAAACCCAATTAGCCTGCATGATTGTATAGGTTTAGTCGCTAATGAATCAAAATTAAAACACTTTATTTCACCACTGATAAAATTGCAAATTAAACCATCATCGTCCGTAAAATATTACGATAAATACTCAAACGTTGAAACTTAAGTGCGTGGCATCCATCTTGTGCTTGATGTGTTAGCCTTCCGTTTAAGATTCAGTCTTGGAATTTCAGCTCCTATCCTGGGCTTTCAGGATTTCCTAAAAGTACCAAATAAAAATTCATAGGTAACTAATAATAAAGTAAATAAATAAAAATTCATAAGTAACTAATAATAAAGTAAATAAATAAACATATCAATAATCATGAAATCAAATTATTCACAAACGCTATTCCGCAACTATTATTTACAAATTGATATCGCATCCCAGTACAACACGTACCTCCGCTCCGGCTTTCCGCGCAACAATAATCATCGAATCTTAGCATTCGTACGAATTTCTTTCGGTGAACTCTAAACTAAAATTACAAACAAATTTTAGAATAATAAGCCATTTTTTAACAAAAATATTACCGCCTCACATTACATTACAAATGCCAAACGATTTCCCTCCTTTACAGAATACAAATACAAAAAGGTACAAATTCACTGCAAGCTTCCGCCTCTTGAAAATATTTACTTAAAAATACAGAAGCGTTAAATGTCAATCCTACAGCTGGAATTTGAAGGTCGTTCCTGCTTTTTGTTCTAGATAACTTTCTAAAATGTACTATTTTAGTTTGTTCATTCACAACCAATCTTCAAGAATTGGAAAAAATGCGGAAGAAAATGTCACTCGGATGTGCGCTGAAATAGAGCTGCGCTCCAGCGAATCGTGTGATCTGTTGCAGACTTCAATTGCGTGCTCGCTTCGTTGGGAAGAAAATTATGTCAGAATATCAGTTGAAAACTAAATTAAATTATTTTAAATTCATTCATGTTGAAGGGAGTGAAATGAGACATGAAAACAATTCTTCAGTTTAAGGGTCGAAGTGTTTCATAAAATTGGATGTCCACCACGCTAATAAAACAGCAATGCTATTTTCATGCGTGGGTGAAGCTTGCCGTAATAATTGACGTTTAATTTTGCCATTATGTCTAGACTTTCATTCGCAACTCATGTATCCATGGATGGACGATGCATGTCTCCATGGATGGATGGATGTATCCATGGATGGACGATGCATGTCTCCCATGGATGGATGGATGTATCCATGGATGGATGATGCATGTATCCATGGATGGATGGATGTATCCATGGATGGATAGATTCAAGGTCTGACTGATATGAGAATAATCTCCCGTTGCACACTTCGCTGCAGGGTGCACTGAGGCTATCCAAAAAGCATGCATGCTGTTTCATATTAAGAGATTGGAATTGGAGATATTTTATTAAAATTAACCAGTTAAAATTTTATGACTGGTCTCTCACAAATTTTATTCTCTCACTTGAAGTTCAAGTGGTTGGATATTGCATATATGCTTTATTATTATTAATATTATTATTAGTCTCATTGCCGCCGATTTTTCTCGCTGTGAAGTTGTGGGCTCGTAGGATTGAGAGATGTCCCACTGTACCCCGTGTCCCACTGTACCCCGTGTCCCACTGTACCCCGTGTCCCACTGTACCCCGTGTCCCACTGTACCCCGTGTCCCACTGCATTTTCCCACATCACAAACTTACTGACACAGTAATATGGTCCTGAGAGTGCGGTGCACCACGAATGTTTCGTCGCCACTTTGTATCGCGCATTGCAAATTCGATCTGCATTCTTCGAGGGCAAGCCAGGAACCTGGTCTGAACTCATCGTTGCCAACTAATCAAAGTTATTGATCATTTGAATTTGTTTACGGCAAACTTGTTTACGGCGGCATTCAATTTTGAAAAGCTTTAGCAGACGCAATTATGAGATCTACGACCTTTAAATCGATCGTTTGAAAGATAGGATTTGTACAAACAACTGCGTTTTGACCTTGAGGTTTAAAATCTAGCGTTTGTGAAATTATGTTATTGCATTAATACGGTACGTGTTATCTCTGATACGTTCTGTTGAGCTGGCCTTTGTTATAGTAGCAACTGGACCAGCATATGAGTGATTACTTTTCAATGTGCAAAGTAAATGCAGGATATGAGTTTCATGCGATGAGGAGGTGTATGTATTGCTTGGTGTCCTAAAATTTTGAGCTATGAAGATCTTATTTATTGCGAAAATTGCTTCTTATGGGAGCCTGATGAGCCCGAGAAGCCGTTAGCCGACGTAGTTGAATGTTTTGCTGCGCAAGAACTGTAAGCTGGACCGCTCTGCACCGGGTTGCGCTGCCCTGCAATTCGACTAATCCAGAAGCGGCTTGTAGTGTTATGCTCATGAAGTATTGCGGAGTTGTTTCGAGCCTGTAGCCTTCCAAGTAAGTTCTAGGTAATTTGTGTCATCACGGTGTACGACTTTAAAAACATCACTGATGTCTTGAGTTGTATTAGCCTTAATTAAGACATCAGTGATGTTTTGAGTTATATTTACATTAACACAACAGTGATGTATTGAGTTGTATTAGCCTTGAAACATCAGTGATGTTTTGAGTTATATTAGCCTTAACACATCAGTGATGTTTTGGGTTATATTAGCCTTAACAAATCAGTGATGTTTTGAGTTGTATTAGCCTTTCCACATCAGTGACGAACAGGCGACTGGTGGCTTTGAGGCGGCTGCGTCCCGCAAGCAGCAGCTCAGCGGCATCTCGACTGCGCCGTATCTCGATAAGTGAGTTGCATTTCATTAGGATTAATTGGCACAACTTGTATTCGACTGATAGTAATTGCAGACGATTTGCCCCTCAATACATTTTATTGTTAAATGAATTGAAATTTAAACGATTGATCCACCGTTGGAAACACGGTACTCACATGCCGGGCTAATATATTAGTAAAAAAGTTCTAACAGCGCCATTCTCTGCAAGGGTACAAGGACGTCTATTGAAAATTTATCAAAATGTTAAATTAATCGTCGTGGATAGAGAAAGAAGTAAATAAATGTTGTATAGAATCTAATAATAGTGAAAAATACATCAGTTTAGACAGATTGCCTTGAGAAGTACGTCTTTAGATGATTAATCACCCATATAGGAATGTCTTTTAACGGCTAATCGTCCGTGGTAGGATTATGCTACGCCTGTTAAAGAATGATCAAATGAGAAGGACGTCGTCAACGCACTCATCTTCCAGTAACGAACTCTCTAAAGAAGATTGTCGGTGTGTCTTTAGGGCATAGAATAGATCTTAGTATCCTCACCCTCCATGGGGTGTACAATCGCGGCGATCATTGCCTAATGAAATAATCGCACCGATAAATTAATTAATCGCATTAATTAATGTGCGATTAATTAATTAATCGCACTAATTAATGTACGATTAATTAATTAATCGCACTGATTGCTCTGTTGGCCGCACGCACACGGGGCCACCGCGTTATGCGCACAGGCCATCACCTCATCACTGGTGACCTCATTAGTTTAGGGTTCTCATTGTTGTTTGATTACACAAGCAACAAGGAATAACTATTCTATCATGAATATAAATAAAAGGAAAGTATTCAAAGAGACATTACTTCCTTGTCAGTTTAGGCTTAACGGCAGATTTTTATTGCTTTAGACTTTTACGAGCGCACAGTGAAGTAGGTACCGCTTTTCATCAAACGCTTTGCTCTCCCGTTTTTTCGAGTCATTAGCATTAGTAAATGCAGGCAAGCGTCCTAAGTATAGAAGCAAAATATATCGATCTGAATTAAAAATAGTGAACTTACTGGATCGTGGATAATCTCTGACCGACGTAAGTGGTCAGTTGCATTTATGACTGTGTACAGTAATTATGAAGGCATCGAGCCACGTTATGACTGTACTTACGACAGCATCTCTCATGTGACAGTACAATAATTATGAGGGCCGCGAGCCACGTTATGACAGTACTTACGACAGCATCTCTCATATGACTGTACAATAATTATGAGGGCATCGAGCCACGTNCTGGCTTTGTAAACATGCTTTCTAGCCTTGATGCGGGAACTTTTGATTTACAGACTTATTCCGTGGCTTGTGAGATACACGTTTTAACTTTGAAGCATCTTGTGTGAAACTGCGGGTTTGTTTTCGATGAGTAGGTCGAAAAAATGAGCAAAAAATACTGAGCAAAAAGTTTTAAATAAATTTGTACTTGTGTTTTGAAGCCATTACGATGGCTCCCAATTACGATGAAAAATAACGGGCATTGTTCTGTATCTCACATCAATTATAACGGACCGGATCATAGGGACGAATTGTGAAGATTTGTTTTTTTATTCAACCTTGTTCATACATACTGTATGTGTTATCAAGTGAAAAATCGAGCTTCGGAATTAATTTTTCCCATATACCCGGACGAGATAAGTGAAAAAATGTGGTATATACAATATTAATATAACTCAGTGCAAGTTTTCAGGATAGTTTTTTGGCGGTCAACGTATATCTCAGTTTCAGGTTATGGCTAGAGTGCTTCTATAAATTAGACATTAATAAATTAGTCGAGTTGATTGGTTGTTTAGTTGATTTTTGTGTCTGCAGTCGCAGCGACCCACGCAGCGACGGCAGCAGCAGCGGGGACTGTGAGGTCCCGCTGGTGTTCACCAACGCCGTCCACATCGCCATCGACTGCGGCGCAGCAGACGTCCTTCGTCTGTTGCTGAGGTACGGAGTCCCGCCCGACAGACCAGGAGTGCCTGTGGCGTCTGCTGCCCAGCAGACCTCAGCAACCTCCAAGAGTGCCAAGCCAAGTCCCAAGGTGTCCCCAACTGGGTTGGGTACGGACAAGCGAGCGTCACTTGTTGCTGGTTTTACGACATCCCCGCGATATTCCCCTCGGGGGTCACCGAGAGGTTCGCCTAAATGTTCTCCGAGATCAGGTTCTCCGAGACCTATGTCACCTGTGGCAGGGTGCGAGCGAACAACTCTCGGCGGTCCTCACGAAATGGACCGAAGATTGAGACCTACTTTGGTGAGACAAGCTGGATCAGAAGTTTTGGACGAACGCACTCGTGACATGAAACTTAACTTCAAGCCCGACACTGAGGGCGTCAGCGCCCGGCAGTCATGCGGCGTGTGGCGTGAGGATCAGAAGTGTTGGACGAACGTACTCGTGACATGAAACTTAACTTCAAGCCCGACACTGAGGGCGTGAGCGCCCGGCAGTCTTGCGGCGTGTGGCGTGACCACAGCAAGCGGTCGCCATGTGAGGCGACCACCGACCTCAGGCCGGAGTTCGAGGAGCGTAAGATGCGGTACCGGCAGGAGGAGGAACTAAGAAAAAGACAGGCGATGGCTCCCAATTACGATGAGGAAATCAAGAAAAGAGAAACTGCCAACGAAAAGTTAAGAAGAGACATTGAGGAAGCCATGAGAATACGCGACTTGGAGGAAAAACGTAGATTGAAAGACGAAGAAGAAGAAGAAAAAAGGAAAGCCCTCGAAGCTGAAGAAGGAAAGGACAAATTTCGGAGCAATGGTCGCGAGGAATTGGAGTCGATATCTGAAGGGAACCCCATGACCATCCCTGAAGACCCGAGCTTGGAGGACGAGGAGACCGGGCAAGAGAAGCGCGACGGCGACGACAAGAAGACGGTGTCGCGGCGCGTGTCGTGGGTGCCGGAGGTGGCCGAGAAGAGCGCTGGAGGTTCACGGGAGAAGCCGGCCTACAAACGGCGCCACTCCGCTATCGTGCGACGGGCCGTCGTTACCTTCCAGCGCCAGAGGTCCTTCTCGCTGGACAGTCAGCAGGTGCGTTCATCCCTAGGCTAGTAGTAGAATTATTATGAGTTGGTTGCAGCAATGCTGGCAGTTGTAGTGGTGTGCGTTTTATTTGTAACCTCCGTTGATGGACTTGATGGGCGCACTCAGGAACCTTATTATTTGCATAACACTTCAAAAAATACTGATTAAATTTAAGGGTTCGTATGCCGACGTCTTAGAGGCAAGCCACTGCCATCAAAAATTGGAATCAAATACAGCAATTCTGGAGCAAGCAGATTAATATTTTACAATACTATTCTGCAGCAACTATCCGTACTTCATCTAGAAATACTATCAATGGAGGGCATCTAGTTCATGTTCATCATACATACGTCATTAATGCATAGTTAGACTACGGCGTCAGCCTCATCTTGTGACGTGATGAACACGTCAAAGCTGATCTTGAGACGCTGCCCTCAGCAACGCTGATCATGTACGTGGCTGCCCTCAGCAACGCTGATCATGCACTTGGCTGCCCTCAGCAACGCTGATCTTGCACTTGGCTGCCCTCAGCAACGCTGATCTTGTACATGGCTGCCCTCAGCAACGCTGATCTTGCACGTGGCTGCCCTCAGCAACGCTGATCTTGTACATGGCTGCCCTCAGCAACGCTGATCTTGCACTTGGCTGCCCTCAGCAACACTGATCTTGCACTTGGCTGCCCTCAGCAACGCTGATCTTGCACTTGGCTGCCCTCAGCAACACTGATCTTGCACTTGGCTGCCCTCAGCAACAAGTGCGTGAGACGGACGGCGTGGTGAGCGAAGGCGCCACCGTCAGGTTGACGGACCCTATTGGCGAGCGCAACCGTTCCCAGCCTCGCTACTTCACCTTCACCCAAGCGCAACCATGGGAGCCTTCCCGCCCCCCAAACATGGGTGAGTGACGCAACCATGGTAGCCATACCGGCCCCTCAACCTAGGTGAGTGGCTCAACCATGAGAGCTATGCCGGGTCCCAACATAGGTATACATAAATGACATAACCATGGCACCCCTCCCCATCCTTCCCCTCCTCCCAGTTGAAGCGATTATGGCTGTTTGTTTAGGTTAAAGGATATGGCTGTCGAGCAGTTCTTGAGGGATATTATGAAACCAAAATGTAGCATGAGCGGGACAAACTCCTTATTGATTCAGGTAAGGCGCAGTATTTGATTGCCGTGTTGAGGACATCAACATGTGGGAGCAGATCAAATGAAATTCTTGCTCATAAAGGATTCCCTTTTGCAATAATGGCTGCTGAGAGTTCCAGTCGAGCTGTTGTGCGAACGACACTCGGATTCCTTCGGCAGTAATTCGCTTTGTCATGCAAAATCCTTCTTCCTGGATTAAGTCTTGACATTTAAATGATGCAGTATTTGTCGCCTTACGTGACATGTACCTTCTCGAAGAATCTATTAAAACTTGAACTTATCGATTTAAGCCGCGAAGAATTGATGTTCAGTTAAAAACTCGTATGGCAAAGTCAATAGAATGGGAGCCTAAACCTATTACAAACAATGTCAGATTTATTCGTCATCAGAAGGACAAAGAAGAGTAGGGGGCGTAGTATGTGACTCAACTTATCGTTATTACTTCATGCCCTTTACTTATTCCTCTCTTTGCTATAGACCATTAATCGCTGTCACTTTCTCCACAGTATATTCTTTCTCAGCATCGGTTTGTTCATGCGTGCGGCTCCATTACTTGGAGCTGTGATCTTGATCTCGTGACTCTTGATCAGCGGTTTGGAATGACTTTCATTACAGATTGAAGCGCAGATTGATTTAGTAATCTATTTGTTAGTGTTTATCTTTGCCTCTTTTTAATCAATATGTATAATTTCCCCACAACCTTAAAGCGGGCCACCGCAGCGCAAGCAGCCGCTTCAGCTCTCAAGGCCCCGCAGCAGGCGAAGGGTCCGCCAAGCTTCTCATCCTCAACACGAGCATCGCTCAGGACCGCCTCACCGTCTGCTGTGATGGCGGGGGCCGGCGCTCCTTCGCTGAAGTCTACACGCGGGATCATCTTTACTCGTTGCCGCCACTATTCCTGGCCGCGTGTAAAGGCAACACGGCCATCACTTACCTTCTGCTCAAGTATGGCGCTGCTGCTCTGGTCGTCGACCCCCTCGGCAACACGCCGCTGCATCTTGCCGTCTGCCAACGAAGTGTCAATTGGGAGAGCGTCTTGGACCTGCTCGAGTTCGGTGCTTCCATCACCCTTAGGAATAGCATGGGCACCAGGCCTCTCGATCTACACAACTCACTTGCCAGGTAAGAACCTGACAAAAATTACAACACTTTTGCTAGCTTCATTCTTGGTAGAATAGATATTTAAAATTATATTGTCTTAATTGCATTTGCAGATCCAAAAAATTTCGATAGAGCGTTTGTTTGTTATTTTGTGGTCAAGTTTTTTTATGACTGTGTACGTCATCTTGGGTGGTTACAACCATCTGCGGCCAGCATTATTTACGGACCAATATTTCATCGTACTTCCTCCTTGTATTCAGTTTTTAGGTTTATAATATTGACGTTAGGGAATACTCCAATTATGAACTAGGCTCTGAAGAGACAGAACTTGCTTGCGTCGGGAAGCGATATTCGTGTCACAAACGAGTCGAATGTCCCTTGAAGCATTCGTTCGTTGTATAATAATTAAGCAATTCATCTATTTTCAGCCAGCTTGCCGCTTTCAAATGCTGAATCACGTTAAAATTAAGCTTATGCAAATGGAAAAGCTTCACTAGTTCCCCATGGACTTAATCTCATTTAAGAGTTTGATGTTCGTGTTTTATGCTTATGACTTCCAGTCATATCCTCATTCAAGGGGATCGAGTGACGGCGGTCATGTTTTGCGTGCATCTTCATGTCTGTGCGCAATGCGAATCATGGGCTTTCATAAGGCTCCTTATTCATACACTGCAGGCTGCAGTAGCTGTGGACTGCAGCAGGCTGTTTGTTACTACACTGCAGGCTGCAATGCCTGTAAGTCTTACCTTCACTTAGCCTTGTACTCGCCCTGAGGTTTACGAGCGAGTCAGATAATTTATGAGCCCCGTGAGTGAAGCTGATGTGAGGTGCATGAGCCTCATATGATGTGAGGTGCATGAGCCTCATATGATGTGAGGTGCATGAGCCTCATATGATGTGAGGTGCATGAGCCTCATATGATGTAAGGTGCATGAGCCTCATATGATGTAGGGTGCATGAGCCTCATATGATGTAAGGTACATGAGCCTCATATGATGTGAGGTGCATGAGCCTCATATGATGTGAGGTGCTTGAGCCTCGTATCATGTGAGGTGTGAGATATCCTTCGTGTCTCAGCCAGTGCCTCACAATCATATGGCCTGCAAGAGGTGGCGGTGGCTCAGATCGGCCACGAAGCTTATGGAGCATCGCTCTTCCTCAGAAAATTTTATGACTACAAAAAGCTGAACTGAAATGAACGGTGCAGAAATGTGCAGTTTTCGTCTACGAATAAAATTAACATTTTCTTCTAATAGGACTAATTTTCTCATGGTTGAAGCAGCAAATAATTCAAATAAAAGTTCTTGAAATTTCAATGGCAATCCTGTTTGTTCTTGAGATATTTTCCGTGTTAATTATAAATTATAACCCAATATACTGACTTAGTATATGTGCTGAAACAAATGCTTCTTCTAATGGAGGTGCAACCAAATATTTCCTTTGAAATACTCCGATCAGATTTTAACACCAGCAATTTTTTTCGAGAGTGCTTTTTTAAGTGATAGCCCCTCCGTCACGCTGCTCGTGACAGTCCCTCCAGTCCCCCCAAGAGGTAACTCCAATTTTTTTAAATTTTCTTCTCCGATACACGATTCTATTGTAATGTTCACGGTATTCCGCAGCGTACCAGTTATTATACACAAAAGTGTACGATAACGTTATGTGTATCATGGTACTTATACTAAAGCATTAAGTATTGGCGGCCGCCGTCTTCTAGGCTGTGATGTGCATCATTTTATCAGCAAACTCTGTTTCTTATGCCCTATTGATATCAGTGGGGCATATTTGCTGCTTTTAACTCCCTGTGGCGAGTGCAGCATGGTACTGGGCTTCCCATTATTTGATTATTTATGCAGCTTTTCAGAAGTATCTACCGTAACTCACATGATCATCGCGTTACAGTTTACAGGAACATCTTGTCACTCCCGTGACTCACATTGGCATCGCGTTACAGGTTACAGGAGCAGCTCCCGTGACTCAAATGAGCATCGCGTTACAGGTTACAGGAGCAGCTCCCGTGACTCACATGAGCATCACGTTACAGGTTACAGGAGCAGCTCCTGTAACTCACACGAGCATTGCGGTGCAGGTTACAGGAGCAGCTCCCGTGACTCAAATGAGCATCGCGTTACAGGTTACAGGAGCAGCTCCTGTAACTCACACGAGCATTGCGGTGCAGGTTACAGGAGCAGCTCCTGTAACTCACATGAGCATCGCGTTACAGGTTACAGGAGCAGCTCCTGTAACTCACATGAGCATCGCGTTACAGGTTACAGGAGCAACTCGTCACCGACTGCTTTGCTGTCTTCGAGCCTCCAACGCGGGCTGAGCCTGAGGCAGAAGCGGCATCTCAGCGCGAGCAGCAGCAGCCTGCGCCCAAGCAGGCCTCGAGCCTCTTCAAGAGGCTGCAGGGCGTCGCCAGCCGCGACAAAGGCACCTCAGTTAACACGTGAAGGCCTCAAGGCGTTGCCAGCCGCGACAAAGGCTCCTCAGTTAACAGGTGAGTTGAATTTGTGGCTTAAAAGAGGCCTCTAGGCGTTGCCAGCCGCGACAAAGGCTCCTCAGTTAACACGTGAGTTGAATTTGTGGCATAAAAGAGGCCTCAATGCGTCGCCAGCCGCGACAAAGGCTCCTCAGTTAACCTGTGAGTTGAAGTTGTGGCTTAAAAGAGGCTCCAAGGCGTTGCCAGCCGCGACTAAGGCTCCTCAGTTAACCCGTGAGTTGAATTTGTGGCTTAAAAGAGGCTCCAAGATTTTGCCAGCCGCGACAAAGGCTCCTCAGTTAACCCGTGAGTCGAAGTTGTGGCTTAAAAGAGGCCTCAAGGCGTTGCCAGCCGCGACAAAGGCTCCTCAGTTAACACGTGAGTTGAATTTGTGGCTTAAAAGAGGCCTCAAGGCGTCGCCAGCCGCGACAAACAGTTAACCTGTGAGTTGAAGTTGTGGCTTAAAAGAGGCTCCAAGGCGTTGCCAGCCGCGACAAAGGCTCCTCAGTTAACCCGTGAGTTGAATTTGTGGCTTAAAAGAGGCCCTAAGGCGTCGCCAGCCGCGACAAATGCTCCTCAGTTAACCCGTGAGTTGAGATCGTGGCTCAATAGGCCCATTAAAATGATGGGTTCTAGGGATCAAGAGTGGGTGAGACGCTCATTGTCGCCGCCGGATTTCCTACAGACGTTTCCCTTCTCACTTTTTGACACTGACGGATCAATCATGGATTGAACTTCCATGTTTTAATTGTATGCCCATATTGCTAGTTCTCCTAAAAATTGTGGAACTTCTGCATACCATGCAAAAAGTATCGGTTTTTTCCCATATCGCTTCAACGTTTACAGTTTCATATTATTTCTATTACCGTATTCGATGAAGTGAAGTTCATCATCTCATAATTGATATAACTGCAGGTAATCCAATAAGCATGGTCGAGGGTGTCGCCTGTAGAGTGAAATAACTTAGTGTCTACCGCCGCGGTCATGCACTCATAGGCTGGGTTTTTAAGTGCCAGGCATATGCCAGTCATTGTCCAGTCCAATATTCTTTAATGCATTTCTATAGAAGCATTCACACCACGGGCATTACAAGTGCCTTGCACGGCTGGTATGAATGCTTCTATAGAAATTAATTAAGAAATATTGAACTATACCGTGGCTGTCATATGCCTGGCATGTGGCCGGCAGTGTGGTGTGAACCCGGCGCAAGACTTATCCCAAGCAGGTCACGACAATGCAAGTCATCCATGACGGCTCAAGTTGAACGCTTCATTTATATTTATTTTGATTTTTCTTTGCTGTCAAAATTTAAGCTTCTCACTAAACGTTCTATTTTTAGTTTTAATTTATGCGTGCAATAAATTAGTTGAAGCTTAAAGGAGCAAATGTTATTGAAGATTTTGCCGATGAATTTTATTATTCATTTATAGCTTAGAATCGGATTTAAGATTACTTCTTTTGGTGCTGATAAGTTTGATACAGTTACCATTTTTGGAAGCATTGATTATCTTATCTTAGTTTGCATAACGCGCGAAGTATGGTATATAATTCTTAAGGTCATATGAGGACAACTCTACGGAAATGGCAACCAGTATTTAACTATCTCTTCCAGGTGGCAATTATTATGTACTAATTGTATTGTCCAAGTTCTGGAAATAGGCAATTTTCATTAAATATTGTTTTCAATAATTATTAAATATTATTTTTTATTGGGAAAGATCTCGAATTCTGTTACAAAAGTGTGCTCTTGTATTAATATTTGTCCGGTGATAATAACCTGCTGAGGAGTAAATATGACGCAGTGCTGGAGCTGGGAGTAAAGGCCGCGCCTCAGTACACACCACCAACTCGTCTGCCGGCGCGGGCGGCACTGCGGGTGTTCACTGCAGCTCCGGTGGTCGTGTCTCCTCGGCCGGCGTAGGTGGCACAGCAACCGCCCCGTCAGCCACCAGTGGCGGTGGCAGCATCGTGGTGGGAGGCGGTGGCAGTGGCACGTCAAGGGACATGGATGAACTGAGCCTCGCATCTACTGAGGCGGTGCTGCATCCCAGCGGCAGCGTCAGGAGTCGCTCGAGCGTCGTGCATGACCAGTGTCTGGCGAGTCAACGTATTGTTTGTTTAGTGTTGTATTGAGCGACAATAATTTGGTGATTCCTTTATTTTGTTTTGAGTTTTACTGAGCGACTAAAATCTAGTACAAATTCAGGTAGTAATTTTGTTGTATTATAATTTTGCTATCAATATTTCTTTTGAATGTGTTGAACAGTTTGTCTTGTATTTAAAAATAGCAAAAACTTATAGCTGATGGAGTGTTAAGTATCATACAGTATTGAGCGCTGGGCGTGGAAAAGTAATGGTCTATATTAGATTGGCGTTGATGAATCTATTAAACAGATCAGCTCCAGCCGCTTAAATCTCATCTCTATTGATTTATTAACTCGATCAAATTATTTTTTCGATAAAGGTTTTACTTTTATAAAAATGCTATGGGTATGGGGGAGTCCCTGCCTACATTGGGCTGCTGGCCGCTTTCTGCGTTGTTAAAGTTATCATTGTGTTCTGGTATTGTTTCCATATTGAATAAAAAATCTCAAAGCAAGGTCAATATCTTCAAACCCTCAATCCATAAAATTCATTTTTATGGTGAAGCACAGTACACTCGAACTGTTGATCACCTCTACGGTATCCCGAATGAATCATCAGTAACATCGATTCTGACGCTCAAGTGCGATGTATTTACCATCGTTTATATTGAATTCTAATGAGTGTGTCTCATTATCATCCTAGATTAACCGCGACAAGAATACAAGAAAAAATCTTCCGAATAATAAGGACTAATTTCACTCAAAACGTGTGCATACAAGCGTTCTGTTCCAAGCCTTCGTTAAATTAAATCTGTAAAGTTTACCGCCCGCTTGTTGTCCAGGCAGTTGGAGGTCAGCGTTCATTTGTGCAGTATTTGCGTACCTGGGACCTTTTACTGAGCACCGCCGTGTGCCGGGGGTGTCGGGATTAAGCGATGCCGTGCCCGGCGTAAATGCATCACCAGACATTTGACGTTAACTCAACGTTGAATTAAATGTTTTTCCGTCGAATTAACTTTAATTTGACACTTTTTCAACGTCATTTGCCCTGTGCGCAGGACCCCATGCGAGGCTCGTTGCACCGCTGACGTGTGTGACTTGATTGCAAAATGATGTAAAAGCTTCAAAGATTACCGATTATTAGCTTATTTCTGTATCACTAACTTGCCATTGGTGTAGAAATAAAAGCATTACTGGTTAATTGTTTCCATGTTCTTCGAAACTGTATATAATTAAATAGGTGTACTAACAATTGCATGTATGATCGAAATTTAAATAATTGCTAGTCTGTACACATGGAAGTTACACCTCCACTGGGATATGATTTTACGGGACAGTACTATGATATACATGCGACACCGTCTAGGGTTACGCACCCCCCGCCTTTGATAAACTAAACCGTATACTTGTTAATGCTTTAAAGTTCCTCCTCTACGGAGAGCTTCTGCCTTCGAGTCGATCTCGCCAAAACCAGCGGCAGGAAGATTTGAAACTCCATTGTGACTGAACTGTTTGCTTGAGGGAAGTTGGTTGCCTCCAACTACCCATGAGAATGCATTGCCGAGGGAGAATCTTTTCAGAGGATCGGACTGTGTCAGGAAACTTGTTGTCGTTGTAAAGCAACGGCCCATTTAGAAGCCACGGCAAGGCAGGCTGCGGCCGTGGATTTCTGACACGAATCTCGCAAAGTGACAATAGCACTCGGCGCGATGTCATGCCTCTAGAAGGTCGCGGGAATTGTTCTATGTACAACAGATACGGGATGACGCATTTTTTGCTGCACTGGATTGGTGAATTACAAACTCCCTGGACCTCAAAATTTTAGTTTATTCTGTAATGTGTGAGACACAAAACCTTGAACTAACCGAAGCACATTGTAGGATAGCCTAATTTTGGAGACATTATTTTGTGTTTTATTGATAACCCAATGGTTTTGTTTGATGGCTGTCAACAACATTGCAGGATGGCCCTATGTGGCTTGCATTTCTGGGTAAAGTTACAATGTCTAATAGATGTTGCCTGGTACCATCACAGAAAACAACGAAGTATTAGCCGATTATATATCACAGAAAATAATGAAGTTGAAATTATTCTCGGAGTAATTTTACTTTCGATTTTGAATCGTATCTATGATGCCCTTTGTAAATACTTATGTCATTTCCAAATTTCAATTTTAACCGTTATGAATAACTCTTCACCTACTTCAAAATCAATATTGTATATACGAAGCGTGGCACAGTCTAATAGAATGTCTCTCGGAAACCTTATATTAGAAAATTCCAATACCACAAAAAGCCTGATTTGCCAAATAGAAAAAAAACAAAAGGAAGATCGTCGATACAATATACTCTCTGGTTTTAAATGAAACTTTTAGCAAAGAACACCTTCTGCCTAACTATACTAATATATATATCCGAGTTCAAAACATTTACTAACGCTGAACATTGCGCCGTTTTTGTGTCATAGAGCGATGTTAATAATATTCACTCTAACTCCTGTACCTTTGATTTAAGGGTCTTGGGCCACACTTTCAAAACTCGCTAGTGAACGTAAGTACTTACGCTCTATTTTCTTGTCTATGATTGGTGGGTTGTGCTTGAAAGGCCGTCAATGATTGATTGATGAACTTACGATCTCTTAACTTTTTTTGAAAGTATATGAGCCTCTTGTCTAAATCTTGGCCAATGTTGCAACGGATTGTCAGCTCCGTAAGGTTTGCTTGTTGCTGCCAGCAGGAGCTGACGCTGGAGGACCTCAGTCAGCTCGGCAACCGACGACGTCTCCGCAAGCTGCACGAGGAGGGCATGGAAACCGTTTAAATTATCATATTTGGAGATAACCATTGTAGAAAAATGACAAATCTGACGAGCAAAGAGAGAGATTGAGCTCAGAGTGAGAAATGAGCGTAATCCCATAGAGTAAACATAATTTACTACCTAAACAATTTAAAGCAATACATTGTTCACATATAAGATATTAGTAAAAAAATTATAACAGTGGCGCTAATGCCACGACTCACCCTGTTGTCAACGTCAAAACCTCAAACAGAAGAACCGATAATCGGGATCAAGCAGCTCATACTGATGGCTACAATGAGTCCTCCACCTCATCTAGTCCAGCTCAATCATCCTAATCTTAATGCACGAAGAAAATTTGCGAGCTACGACAGTACATACACATGCGTTGCGTTTTTATTCACTTCACCACTCCCGGCGCGGAGTGGTGATAGTTTGTGGTTAGTGATGTGTGATGCCCTGATGGTGACGTGTGATGCCCTGATGGTGACGTGTGGTGCCCTGATGGTGACGTGTGATACGCTGATGGTGACGTGTGGTGGTGACGTGCCCCCTGCAGGGTCGGGGAGCGACGGCCCCCTCAGCCCTGGGGAGGTCGAGCGCAGCCTGGCGCTCCTCAAGCAGCTGAGCGCCAACCCCGAGTGCCTGGGCAGCATTGTACGTGCGCTGCTACTCCACGTGCCCGTGCTCGTGCTCTTCTACGGCCGCAACCCCGACACGCAGCTATTCGCGTGCCTCAGCTCCCTGCTGCACCACGTGCTCAAGGTGCGTATCTCAGCTATTGTACCACGTGCTGAAGATGCACAATACTCAGCACCTTCTTAATTGCGTTGTGTCTGCGTAAGGTACAGTAGATTGGCTCAGTGTTTTCGCAGCGAGTATTTTAACACGACTGATGTTGGCTCAGCTTTTTGGCTGCGTTCTCCAGTTCCCCTCGAAAGTTTCTTCCCGTTGCCTCTTGGCGTCGCCGACTCCCTAAGCAGGTTGCCCTAAGCTCCCCACAGGTTACCCTAAGCTCCCCAGAGGGCTGGTCCCCCCACGTCCCCCCGGGGTCCGGTCCCGGCACCTCCCTGTGGGTTGGTCCCATCACTTCCCCGAGTAAGCCGGTCTCCCCACCGCCTCACAAGGAGCCAGTCCCACGCCGTGACTTGACCCTGTTTCTCACGCCCCCCGCGCCCGCCATGCTTTGCTGGTACGAAATTTTCTGAAACTTCCAGCGCCGCAAGACTGACTGTTGGTCCGCTCGTCAAAAAGCGAGCAGTTGTGCGAGGCGGTGTGACGAAGCAATGAGCTCAAGCCCGCGGGTACTTGCGTGTGTCAAGAGGCGCCATTAAGCTCCACCTGACTGATTATATACTTCTACCTGAACCTGAAAACGGGTATTTGTTGACTAAGTTCGTGAGAAATAAGTAATACATTTCTCTCTATAAAACTTATCTTGATACGGGGTGGTAATACAGGAGAGTTATATTAGAGGTATAAGGCTAAGACGTCCACCGTTAGGTCGGTGTTGCTCCTACGCGAGTTACATGGCGGCGTACTTGTCAGTTACAGGGGGCCTTACTAACACGAAGGTTCCCAACCCTTTTATAGAATCACGGCTTCCGCCGTGGCTAGAGAATCACGGCTAGAGTCTTGATCGCGTGATGTTCCACGTGATGTCATCCATTCTGACTCAGGTCTTTTACTTTTCTACCAATCACTACCACATCTAGTGAATACTACGTCTCAATTATTGTTGATTTAATCATAGAATTTACTTATAATAAATAGAATGAGACGCCTGATTGACACCGGACACGTGCTCGCGGCTGTTTCGGTTTCTCTTACAAATAAGTAAATTTATTGGCACACGAACTTAGTTTCCATGCTCACCACAAGTATTACGGTTCAACTCAAAGAACATGTGAGGTATTGAAACCATTGAATATTGGGTCGGAACCTAAATTTATTAAGGACGATCAACTTTTCTTTTGGTTATAATTGGTCGCATTTCAAATGTGTCCCAAGAAAACTTTTTCGTGCAAGAATCTAAGCTTCCTTTGGAAGGATGGAAGCAACTATCGTTCTTCCAAACTTATTCAACAACTCATCTTATTCAACAAATCCAGTATCCGTTGACCTGAAGAATTTTTATGATCTGACGCCAAGACGAACGCTCTGAGTAGACTGATCAGAACTGTCCAGTTTAGAAAACTGTTCAAAATTCTCGAACGAGTTAAATAACGCGTCCTATAATTAGCGTCTCGATAACCGATTCTCTCTAAATGGCCAATAGTTCATCTGGATAGTCCAACAATTTTTGCTGAATGAACGCCATGATGAATTGACCCGTGGGATCTGACGCTAAATATTTCCTCCCACTCTGTTACAATGCTATTCCTACCGACGCCTGAAATTAATCTTGTACTCTAGGGACATGGATGGCATCGTTGCGTTGTTTACTTCCCTTCCGCCCGCAAAAAGCGCCGCTGCTCGCAAATTTTAGACGTCCTGGAAACAGGATTAATTTTTGCCCATTAGGAAGCCGTGATTAACGCCGCGACCGTCAACACTGTGGGGCGTGCAGGATGGACAGCGGGTGTAGGAAGTTTGAATAAATTTATGACGTTCGGAATTGACCTAAATTTGTCGAATGAAACCAATTTTTTGTGGCTTGGAAATGCCACTGAATATTTTGCCTGGTAAGCGACCTACTCTT
The DNA here is from genome assembly GCF_000764305.2 of Hyalella azteca. NCBI lineage: Eukaryota > Metazoa > Arthropoda > Malacostraca > Amphipoda > Hyalellidae > Hyalella > Hyalella azteca. Next base: position 54,691 of record NW_025930792.1, read on the forward strand.
AATATCAGAGATCGAAACTTTGGTCATTCGTGACTTTTTGATCTTGAAAATTATTTGAGTTTTCGGCTCTTCCTTTCTATTCTGTCTTTCACGTCCGCAGGTAACCAGAGTGCACGTCCAATATAGCAGTTAAACTGAAATAATTTTATTTTCTTCCTTTATTTTTCATAAATAAGTTCTGTAGACTGTATAATGAGATACGCTACAATACAATTTTCTGTAATGTTTGACCATTTGAAAATTATATCTAGTTAGTTGAAGTGAATAAATTCAAATTTGGAACAAAGCAACACTGCCACCCCTAGCGCATTTCACGATTATATTGGAAGTTACGAATTGTGGACTTGATTATACGAATTGTGGACTTGGTTCGAGTTACGATGATTGAGAGAATCATACATTTGGTTTGAGTTACGACCGCTGTAGGAATCGGCGAGAATGTATTTATTGATTTCATTCATTGCCGACGCTTTGACGTGCGCAGGCCTCGTGTGAATGGAATAAAGAGCCATAATAAAAGAGCCAGCCAAAAAGAGACCTTTGACGTGCGCAGTCGGCCAGCCTCTTTATGGCTGGCCGCCGCTGCCGCGCTCCTCGTTTAATGAGGACCGAATTGCGCGCACCAACGCCTAATTAACGAGCGCGCCACGTATCGTGATAAGAAGGCTGGGCTCACTAACTGGAGTGTCACTTGCCTCAGTAAATCGAGTGGCTTCTTCGGCCTCACTAACTTGGGTGTCCAAACCTTGCTGCTCTCCCGTGTGTGATGGCAGCTCCACGATCTTTTTATGCAGCATTGTATTTATGATAGGTTTAGAAGACTTGACTATCTGATAATTTCGTGTTAACATGAACTAAAATATGCATGAATATTTATTCACTTACTAAATGATTTGGCCCCACCAATGATCCGTTCTAAATATCCAGTCGACAGATACGCGAAAGCCATGTCTTCAGTGCCCAAAAGTGAACTTTCAGGCACTGTACTGAGTGGGCTAACTGCATTTATATGATTGCAGTTTGAAGTGTTTCCTTCGTATTTCAAACTTCTAATAACTCCCTTTCTTGTCTTGTACTTTATATTTATCGTAGACATTTGGTATCACGTGTTTTAATTTCTTATGTGCAGAATTGCCTGGAGAATTTTTGTCCCGGCGAGCCACACATGCGTCCTGTAGCAGGCGCGGATCACCACGCGCAGGGCGAGGGTGGACTGGCAGAGCAGACCACCGCCGTGGACGGTCAAAGTCCCTGCCACGCCCAAGTGTCGGCCACCAATGCCATGCAGCTCCAGTCCCCAGTCCTGGGCATACCAACTTCCTCCTCGTTTTCAGCCATGGACGCGACGAAGATGTCGTCCGGCGTGGCGCTACTGATGCCACAACCTCAAAAGTTAGGCAGCTTCTCTCACCATCCCTCTGGCAGTGTTGGGTCAGTGCCGGCAGGTGCTTCTGCAGCTAGGATCAACAATGGAGTTGCTTCAACTGCATCTCAACAGCAGGGACGGCAGTACACGATTGTGTCATCATCTTCTTCGTCGTCTTTCAGTGCTCAGCCCAACACGGCAGCCTCACTGCCGGCGCCAAGCAGACTAACCGCTGGTCAACTGCCTGGAGCCCAAGCTGCGACTTCTTCAGGACCGCAACAACCCTGCAATTCAAAGCATATTTGTTCGAGTGGCACTCACAGACACAAGCACCACCGGCACTCCACCTGCCGTAGCTCCCCCAGCCGCTTTCACTCCAAATCCTCAGCAAACGTCGCTTGGAAGCGCAAAGAGGCGGCAGCCGCCATCTGCGTGCTGGTGAAGGCATGTTCAGGTCTGTTGGCGGGCGTACACGAGCTGCAGTTCACCGCCATGACTACGCTTAACAAGATCATCGACGCTGCCATCGTCTACAGAATCGGAGACTTGACCATTGTTCAGGACCATCATTTGCTCCCCGCCGACCAAGACATGTAAGGGTTACAAATACTTAACATTTCTTTGATTTTATAAACTTCTTACTACTTAGTCTTCACGGATTTCTTATTTTATTTTTACTTTATAACAATTATATACATTAATTGTGAATAAATTGCTTTTTCACACGATTTCAGGGGAAACAATCCATCTTGCCATACAATGAAATGATATTAACATATGCATTAACCAATTCGAAACATTTTGCGCACAAACATGCATTGAGTTTTATTGTGACATGAAGTGAGAAAACTAAAATCACATTTGATTTGGAACGAGTTTATGTTCCTAAGTAATTATTGGATGAATTTCCATGAGTTAATGAAGCGATTTACAGAATAATTAAAGTCCCGGATCCCAGTTCAATGGCTAGACTCAGTTGTGTGGAGAGGGGCGCTGTCGAGCTGCTTATGAACCGCGCTCGCTGATGAGGTTCTATGCAATCAGCAAGCAATAAATGAACCCACGAAATTGCTGCAAGTTTAGTGCGTTATTTAGCTGGGGCGATCAATAGTTTAAACGTTGCCGGAGAGAACGGGAAATATTTTTGAATAATAGATTACCAGGAAGTACGACATCCTCGGTGTGATACACGTAAACTTCGTCGTAAAACGCGAATTGAAAAGCAAGTCTTGAATCTTCTTCTTAGTAAAAGCCTTCCTTTACTTATACTCGTGCTCAATTTGGCAGCCTGTAGCTGTTAGATCAATATTTCCTATACCACAATCTTTGTTTGTTAATTTCTTGAACCATTTTTCTGTTTCACACCATATTTTTTGTTTCAGTGCTCGTTACCTTGTAAAGCCTATACCCGTGCTCCCTACAGGAACGCCCCCTATACCCATGCTCCCTACAGTAACGCCCCCTATACCCGTGCTCCCTACAGTAACGCCCCCTATACCCATGCTTCCTACAGTAACGCCCCCTATACCCGTGCGCCCTACAGTAACGCCTCCTATACCCATGTTCCCTACAGTAACGCCTCCTATACCCATGCCCCCTACAGTAACGCCCCCTATACCCATGACCCCTACAGTAACGCCTCCTATACCCATGCTTCCCACAATAACGGCTCTTATACCCATCCTCCCTACAGTAACGCCTCCTATACCCATGATCCCTACAGTAACGCCTCCTATACCCATGCCACCTACAGTAACGCCCTCTATATCCATGCTCCCTACAGTAACGGCTCCCCGGAACCGAGCAAGGCAGCGCTGAGCAGTTCAGGTCTGGTACGGTCCGGCCCCACGACGCCCGTAAGCTCGTCGTCCTCGAGTACCGTGGCGGGCGTGCCCGGTCCTGTGGCCGGCAAGTCCCGCAGCAGGTCGGGGTTGTCGAGGAGCTTGTCGAGGTGCGACAGGAGCAGAAGAAGAAGCCGTAACGACGAAGCCTCAAACGGCGCCCGCAGGGGTGGCGCGGGCGGCTCCACTCCGCCCTTTGCGGAGCGCGGTGCGAGGTCCTCGGACACCACGGGCTCCGGGCACGCCAACACCAGCGAGTGCGACGTCATCCCGGGTCGTGGCAACATTGGCCACTATGGCATGTGGCGACAAATGTGGCGTATGAGGACCGCGTGGGAGGAGACTCATCCCTTCATGCCTAAGAACACCACGTCTATTATAGGTGAGGCTTTCATTTACGAGCATAATTTAATTTTGGGGGCAAATGGCAGCGATCAATCAAGGGCTGTGCTTGGGGCTCTGCAGGTCTTCATGTTCTCGATCTAAACGAATGAACTAGTTCAATTATAATGCGGGTTTTTGTACTGAATTAATTTCAGGATTAGCGAAATGACGTAGAGGCAAACGGCCTCTTTCATCTGCCCGGATGCTCTTACATCGTATGAAATTCAATCAGACTTTACCTGACTTAACTAACCCTAACCTCGTCTAATGTTCGTGGTGGCGCGTTGCTGACACTATACCTACGAACGTTCGCAGCAAAGCCGCTAACCTGCCACGACGAAGCTAGGAATGAATTAACCTGGCGAATGATGACCTCAACTGAACCGAATTACTGGTTTTAAGTTCTGCGGCTTGAGGACCGCCTTGGAACTTCAGTTCATTTCCATTAGCTCGGAAGCCAATACGTTTCTGAACTCGGTTCACAAACGCCTGAACTGAGTCCACGCTTTTACAAGCCTGTTGATAAGAATACGTATAAATAAAATTTTTACCAAACGATGGGAAATGTCGCACGAATCCTGAAGAACTGAAATAGAGAACAACTAGCGAACCCGTGCCTCCGACTTGTAAGTCAGATTCGACGAATTCAATACAAGATAGATATAAATAGCAGTCAGTTTTATTTTTTTAACATGAGATAACTAACTAAATGCACTTGATCATTTCGATTTATAAAAGGCATTTTCTATCGTTGAGTCAAATTTCTTTTCAAATTTCACTGTGACATTTCTGACTACTCATTTTCATTATCATAGTCGGGCATTTCACATCACGCTGCTTCGCATTCCTGCTATACAATATTGTTACGAACAAGCGGGCCTTTCTTTCTGCATGCGTTACAGCTTCCATGCCATGAGGCTGAAAAAAAACAAATTCTGAGCTGGGCTTCTAATCAATTTTCGATATCGGGGCTCAGTGTTTGCCGTGGCTCACTGTTGTGAGGCCGCTGCATCGATTCACTCCAGCGTTTCTCGTTCATTTCAAGTCGAGTCGATGTCGCTGCGATTCAACTCGCTGTCGATTCTTTTGGTCATTGCTGACTTGGTCCAGGCAATGGGGGCATGAATTGGTTCTCGGTCGGTTCTTGGCCGACTTTTCCCTCAACAAGCATTCGAACTTTGGTAAACAAACGCACTGTTCGAAAAAGCAACACTGGAAAAATCTTCAACTGTTCCTCGCGCAAGAAAATCACTGATTATTGAGTTGCGATGACGATCGAATGCCCGGCTCGACTCGGTGCGCTTCTGGTTGAATTTGACATTTTTAGCGCAGGATTCGAAAACATTTTTATTTCAAGTCCCCAATTTTTTATTTACGTCCCTGTGCGCATGGTTTCTGAAATTTAATCACCAATGAGAAAATATGATTGGATAATTCTCCATTGTGTGCGTCATGTACACGACGCATTTCAAATAACTAAAATTATTTATCGGAAATTATTTACAGATGCGAATATTACTGTTGATTTATCAATAGGTAATTTTCTAGCATGACATATTTTTGCGCTGTCTCGACTTGCTTTGGACGTACAATATTCAAGATGTCGTCGACCAAATATCGACGAGAAAATAACTTATCTCGCACCGCGCCTAGATCAGAACGTCAGATTATTAATCGAGAGTTTAACTTATTAAGCGGTAAGGATGTAAAATTCACCTGCATTTCTGTTCAAGGTATTCTTTTTTATTGCCGGAATTTTTTCATCTCTAGGCGCCCTTTTTTATCTAAAAAAACGAGCTTAACTTCCTCGCTCGCTCTGTCTTGAGAAATTACATTTTGGTGTAATCCCCAGACCGCTTCATGAGCTGAGCATTTCAGCGCCAGGTCTTGTGGCACGAAAACTTCCTGAAAGTTTTGTTTTCTTATTTTTTACGTGTAATCCTTGAACGACGTTCTTCGTTTTTTTTTTGTTAGTATAGTTAAGTATTCTCTGAGTAACGCTTCAATTAACTCACGTTTTGCTATTGTTCTCAACAATTCCTAGCGGAATAAAATTTCGAATGTTATTATTTTTAAAATTTGTTCAGAAGGTATAATTTACTTATATCAACTCTCATTTCAAGCCTAATTTAAATGAAAAATAATATTTAAATAAATAAAACATTTATATAAAGTAACCATTTATTAAAAGCACTTTGGGTCCAGGATCCACATTTCTGTGCTGCTCTCTCGCTATCTTAAAGCGACAGTTCTCTAGCGCAGCTCCGACTCCAACGACTTTGTTGAATATTGAAAAATGTTGAAGCAGTCTGTAAATTTTCTAGCTAACGTTTATTTATTTAGAATTCAACGAACTGTATCGGATTAATTTTACTGTGGTTCTCGTGCAGCATTTTTAGTGTGCGTGATATTTCGTAGACATTTTTGCCGGGGTTCGTGGGATTATCGACTTAAAAGCCTTTTCCGTGCCTCGGCTATGCTTTTGTAAATTTGCTTAGCGGTTTAAAAGCGAAAATTTGCGTTCTTTATTTCATATATTTCGTTTTGCTTCCTTAGAATTGAGGACAATAATTTGATCGCAAGCGATAGCAACAGGAGAATTACTAACATATCAACGCTCAGACAACGAAAGTGCAGAAGAGAACAGCAATGTGAAGATCAAAATCCAGTACAGATTTATGCCGCTCTTTATAGACCAACGACAATCGTGTGTCGCAGCCAAGAAGAAATTCCATAGAGCCTTTCATCATCACACGTGGATGCTACTGCGAGACCGGAGCAGTCGGGAGCCTTCATCATGCTTACTCAGACCTATTACAGTGGTGTACTTAAGACGAATGTGCGTCAAATTGAGGGATTGTCTGTCTATGAGCTACCTTAGCCTTGTTGGCAATTAGACTGTCCATGTCCCATCCTTTCAAGGGAATAATCGTATTGTATTATTCTGTTACGAATCAAAACGTCACTGGCGGACTAGGGAACTTTTCGTACGCGCCGTAGAATAGACCAGTCGGCTCTAATCATCCTGACAAAAATGTATAAATATACCAGTAACGTAAGCTATGCCTTGATTCGTGTTGGGATTTTACTATAGATTACGTGTTTTCCTTTGGCATGCTGTATTATGGCCCTAGATGTTTTAAAAGCCTGTTTTCCAATGTTATTATTGGCCATTTATATAGCATATAGCAAAAGCCTGTTCTCCAAATTGGCCGTTAGTATAGCATAGGCTTCTACAGAAACCTACGGACTTTAGTCCTACGATTTAACTAACTTGCTAAGTCTATAGAGAGTTTCTCCTCGTTTGTTAACATTTCAACAGACACATTGGACCGTGGGTATGCACTGAAGCTCAACATAGAGGCCGCTAATGTACACAGAACGTGTACAAATGGCTCAGCATTACTTCACATTTGTGCTGGTCTGGACTACAGTGCCCGTACTGCTGCTTCTCTCATAAATTGGCCGTCACTGACACTCACAAACCCTCTGATGGATCGCCTCGTAATAAACTTTGGTCCTGCTCGCCTTTTTTGAGACGCGAGGATGTTTTAGAACATGACCACTTGACCAGAATTTTGTGCTGCCTTATATGCCATCTTTCTTCGGACGACGGACCGAACCTGCTGTCTCAAGATGTTGCTGGCAGCTGATTTTTATTTTTTGCGCCTCGATCTTCTTTTCGGAGCGACCAGGCTTTGAAGAAATTGTTGGGATATATTATACGATTTTCACATTTCTATTACTTAGAAATTTTTTTCACTTGACAATATGTTCAAATTTCTGGTGTATTTCCGCTGTATTATGACGCTTCTCTCGTTGCACGATCAAGTCATCCATTGTATTTTCGAAAAATCCGAAGACCATATTAATGAATACTATTAATTAAAAACCAGACGTTCTGCCTTTATATACGTGATCGCTGCTGTTATTGTTGGTCAAGTTATTATACAATTGAAAAGAAAGGAAATTACTGCGAGTTTACTTGAAATTTGAAACCGTAACGTGTTTCCATTTGTTTGTACTGTCGCATGAATCACTCGTAAATAAAGATTTATTGAAGCAAATACCGCACACGACGACTCGCTCTAATCAAACACAGCATATGTTGCTCTAATTAAACACAGCATATGTCGTTATAATCAAACACAGTAAGTATCGCTCTAATCAAGCACAGCAAACAGCGATCTAATCAAACACACCAAAATATCTCTAATCAAACACAGCAAATATCGATCTAATCAAACGATGCAAATATCATTATACTCAAACACAGCCAATGTCGCTCTAATCAAACGCACCAAATTATCTTATCAAACACAGCGCATATGTCGCTATAATCAAACGCACCAAATTTTCTTATAAAACACAGCATATGTCGCTATAATCAAACGCACCAAATTTTCTTATAAAACACAGCATATGTCGCTATAATCAAACACAGCAGGTATATCGCTCTAATCAAACACAACACGTATCGCTTTAATCAAGCACAGCAAATATCGATCTTATAAAAAACACCAAAATATCTCTAACCAAAAAAAGCAAATATCGCTCTAATCAAACACAGCAAATGTCGCTCTGATCTGTAAGAGGTTGATTTTCTGGTGCACCTCTTATATGTATAATAATTACATGAAAGACCTGAGGTTAGTTCGGGTTTAGTTTGTGATCAGAGGATAAATGAGGCACAGAGTGAAGAAAAACAGAGTATACTTATTTATCGAGTAACACAGCTTACAGTTTATGGTATTATAGATAGAAGAGTGAGTTTGATAGTTACAGATAGTTCAACCAACATACCAGAAATGACTACAGTCACTGCGAATTTGTAAAATTAACATCTTTGACGAGCTCGGCTGAGATCCCTGTTGATTTGAGGCCGTTATCGGTTAATTATTTAGTTCATAAACGATTAAAAATACATACCTGAATTATAACAGCCACTGCCCAGGTGTAAAATGACCATATTTCTCGACTTATCTGTTGATTGTTATAAATTTTAAAACTGCTAAACTCACAGATCTCACATTATAACAGGCTTATATATTAAGCCTTATATATTACGGGGAAAATTTGCAATATTTTTCAATTCGGCGGAGATATCGATGTTATGAATTGAGCAGTCGTCTGAAATGTGACGTCAAATCAAATGAGTTTTTAGCAGAAACAGTGGAGTATTGATTAACACATCGTTTTAATATCAAGTAAGAATTAAATACGATGCGTAATTAAAATGAAATTATATCGTACGCATAAGTTGTTATCCAATATTTGTGTGATTTTGTTGAAGAGCTTCACATTTGGACAACTTACAAATCTACAAAGACAAACTTGTCTCACGAGTTTTTTCTGCGACTTAACTTCGATCAGTAATCATGTCGACGACTGGTAGGATGTTGCCAAAAGATGTGAATCAACTCGAATATACGATAAATATTTATTATATAATTTATAATCTGCTATGTGGGAATCAGTGCGAAAGAAATGCCCGTAAATAAGCAACCCGGGAAATAAAAACATTAAGAAAATGCAGCAAAAGTTGCCTTGTTGCCGCGGGCTTAGGCAGGCAGAAGGCACTGACCTTCGCTTGCGCAGCTGGTCTCTCGGCTTCCTCCTTCCTTGATAATAAATTTAAAGTACAAGAGCAAATTTGCATTAGGATGTCCTCATTTTGCCGCTATGCCGCCCCTCAGCCAGCAGAGGGATGCTAATCTCAGCTGCCTCCTCGTATATAATTGGGTGCCGGCAGAGTGGAGTCTTCATTAGCGACTAATTTACTGCAAAGGCTTCTTTGATAATTTAAAATCTAGGAAGAAGTTGAACAAATGGTACTTGACGTTTCAGTCCATGCCTGAGCTCTCAGGGTTTCAGCCTACTAAAATTTACCGAAAAAAACGAGAGAGCCTTCAAAGAAATGACACATCTTAGAAGGCCTGCTTCATACGTATATTTTAGCTGGCTTTTTAATTTTGATGCTTCTTACGGATTCTTGACAGGATATTTTCAAGAGCACGGCAGTTATGTGTTATGCATTAGAAATTATTTGATAAACCACTTTCATGGCATGCTAATACATTTTTCGAACAGCGAATGCATTTTGATATATTCCTAAATACGTTTTGTATTTTTGGATATTTTATACTTAGATTTTTGGAAATTGTTCTTATTCCTTACCGATAATCGAAATTAATGAGCAAGTTTGAGCGCTCAGCACCGACAATGCGTGATTAACATTCCGATCAGAAGTCGGGGCTCAGAAGTCAGTGGCATGAAATTCGGTGACATAAAAGTTGGTGGCACAGAAGTCAGTGACACAGAAGTCAGTGACACAGAAGTCAGTGGCACAGAAGTCAGTGCACAGAAGTCAGTGGCACAGCTGTTGGTGGCCCAGAAGTCGGTGGCATAGAAGTCTGTAATCTCGAAGTCACATCGACTGAGCATTTAAAGCTGATCTTCAAAGCTCAGACTCGTGCATGGAGTCCCGTCGTCAATTTTCTTACCTGAACTTAGTGGAAAGTTTACGTCTGCTGTACGGTTAAAGTTTTTGCTGCGTCTATAGCTTCAGCTTCATTTCGGAGTCGTAGAAGTTTCTTCGTAACTGCCTAGGGCGGAATCTGGCCCTCGCGCCAATCAGCGCCAGCCCGCTGCCCAAAACTTTCCGTTATTGCGGACTCTTGCGCACAGCTCTAGTCTTCTTGCACATGATAACTGCTGCATGCGGGCACGTGTAATGCGTGCACACGTGAACGTGCCCGCACGTGTGGCACGTGTACACGTGAACGTGCCCGCACGTGTGGAGCATGTGCTACGTGAACGTGCCCGCACGTGTGGCGCGTGTACACGTGAACGGGCCGCGCCTCAATATCTCGTATGTATCCCTTTTTCATTTGGTTCTGTTGGCTCCCTAGTCGAGGTGTCAATCTGATGTAAATCTCACCTGCTGTGAATTAATTTTGAATGATGGGCATTGTGAAAAATCTTTTATCCTTGTGGTGTTTGCTAAAAAATGGGTCAAACACGCTAAACCAGTTCTTTTAAACTGTCAACGATACGTCAAGCTTTTTAGTGTGTTAATTCTACTCACGGCCCTGCAAGGAAATCGGAAGACCCAAGGAAATGGGAATGAACACAGTTCATTCTAGATGTATTTTGTTGCGACCATTGCCAGTTTATTATTGACATGTCATGGATGTCAGCAATCAGTCGGCAACGCACGTTTTGCTAGTCTTGCTGCAAGTTTAACCAGCCTTGAAATGCATTCAAGTTCATCACAATTCCGCCTCTTGTGACGCACTGTATCAGACAAGGCCATCTAATTTGAATATTTCCTTTATGTTTCTCGCTCTCTTGATCTGTTCAAGCTGCGTTCCCTCTATATTATTCTTAATGTGTCTCATTCTTGATGTTGCCAATTAGTTGAGCATCAAGTTTAGTTATTTGCTCCAATAATCATTATTGTACTAATTTATGTGGAAGCAAATCTAATGCACTATAGAGTTTCATAATAAAGAGCGTTCATCTATTCCTATATGGCACGTGTGCGCTGCTCCTTCCAAGCCGTAATATTCCTTATAAGCTCTGCGAATAACTGCCTTCGTATTTCATTTTATGTTTCATGGGCACGCATTTTTTATGCTGCTCTCATCCAGGCCTTCAATTTCTCTGGCGCACAGATGCTGGGTTGAATGAATTTATCATGATTTGTGTCGCCCACGATTATGAAATATTACTGCTAATTTCTCACAACGTCTTTCTCTAGTTTTTAATAATTAGTTATCATTAATGTAGAGGTCTTGAGCATAGTCGTAAAATAACACTACGTACTAGCTACTTCAATTCTATCCGCAGTATCATCAAGCCTCTCACTCATTCTTATAAACGCCCATCCGTGCAAGATAACATTTTTTTCAAGTTTATGCCCTTCCCGTTAGGTTTCAAAAGTTGAACTTGAACTGCGAAATGATTTTCTGTTGAAGCTTGGAAATTTTTTCGTCTACAGGTACCCTGGCGTCCATCTCAGCCGTGACGATCCTAAACGTCATGCACAACGCGATCACTCTGCACAAACGCGCCAACGGCACACGCTACCTCTGCACACCGAGCGTGAGGTGACGTGGGGGACTAGGCATGGTGCACACCGAGCGTGAGGTGACGTGGGGGACTAGGCATGGTGCACACCGAGCGTGAGGTGACGTGGGGGACTAGGCATGGTGCACACCTGTCTCTTATACACATCTAGATGTGTATAAGAGACAGTTTATCAATAGGTAATTNGCCGCAGCCACTGATGCCTGCATCTGTTGCAGATGGCGCCACTGCCGCAGCCACTGATGCCTGCATCTGTTGCAGATGGCGCCACTGCCGCAGCCATTGATGCCTGCATCTGTTGCAGATGGCGCCACTGCCGCAGCCATTGATGCCTGCATCTGTTGCAGATGGCGCCACTGCCGGAGCCACTGTCTGCAGATTCTGAGTGGGCGGGCGCTGCTCTTCATGACGCACTGCCCGGCCATCCAGCAGCAGCTGATGGACCCCAACAGACTGCGCTCCCTAGTTTCTGCCCTCGACTCCACGCATGACCCCGTGAGTTTATTGAGTGTCTCAACGCGCACCATGCTTCCTACTCGGGGACTGAGACAGCGTGGCACCTGGGCTAACCTACCAGCTGGGATGCTGTTTCATTTCCCAATTGAAAAAAGCTGTTTCATTCTTCAACTGGCAAGCTGTTTCATACCCCAAATGGTAAGCTGTTTCATTCCCCAACTGGTAAGCGATTTCATTCCTCAACTGATAATCTGTTTCATTCCCTTTCGGGTAATCTGTTTCATTCCCCAAATGGTAAGCTGTTTCAATCCCCAACTGGGATGACGTTTCTTTCATCAAGTTCGAGCGATGACGGGGGCTGCAATTCTTTACGTGCGAAACTCACTCAAGAACTTCCGTTATATGAATTGTGAAATAATTTTTCGTTGTGTCATTCATTTTGCTGAAGGGCACGAGTTTCTTTGTTATGTTGCTTCACATTTTATGATTCAACGTTTGACTTCTATTTACAATCACAGTAGCCAGGTCTTTCCTCTATGCAATCCCGTCCCTATACCAATAACTTAGTATTTTTCATTTTCATATTACGCTTTTATGTCATAAATGTGAACTACTCCCTTTAACTAACTTGTCCTGCCACTTGTAGCAACTGCTGTGCCTTGTGTTGCCACTGGTCACTACCCTCACTCACGAACTTATCTAACCTGACCTTTGCAGCAACTGCTGTGCCTGGTTCTGCAAGTGGTCGCTACCCTCGCTTTGGACCCTCGGCATCACCGAGCTCTGCTGGAGGCGAACGTACCTGATGCCCTCACGCAGCTCATCTTGCCCTCGGACGAGTGGTACTACACCAACCACTCCACCAGACACGCAAGATACGTCAAGCACCACGCCGCTAGGGTCCTGGTATACCTTGGACTGCAGCACAGAGTCAACCACCGCGTCAACCTCTACGATCTCCTCCTCGGTGACGATAAATTATATAATTTATTACAAGCTGTTAACTTCATTTTGATGGATAAATTTTCAACAAGGCTGTCTCGCTTATCGGTCATATCTAAATGACGAACTCTCTCGACTGACGGCATATGACATCCTTCATTCTTTCATTCACTTATTTAGTCATAAACTTTATACATGCTCATAATTCAAAAATTGAAAAAATTACCAATTTATTCACTTGAAAGTTTGACAATTGCCATTTTACTATTTGAATTGTATAAAATGTAAACCGCTGGAGTGCGCTGTGACAAGCTTTAATTTATTGAAAGTTAAAAGCCACTGTTTTGAATATTGGTCCAAATCTGGCTCTACCTCCTGCCCGCTGCTAGGCGTCTGCTCCATCTCTGTCGCGTCCTGCTCAGTTGGTTATCTCTGCGCGCGTAATCTACTAAGTTGGTCGCGCACAAATATAAAATTTTACGCGCCTTAATTCTGAGGTCTATGCAGACGAGGTGCCACCGCCAACGCCGCTGGGCGGGGAGGGCGGCAGCGAAGATGCCTACATCAGCCTGACGTCCTGCCCCCCTAGCGTCGTGACGGGGGGGCGCGGCCGCGCTGTTCTCGCCATGTCTGTCGAGGGGCTCGTCCTCCACACCTTGCAGGCCATGCAGGTCAGTGGCAGGTGCACGCTGCACACTGCAGGTCAGTTGACAGTCACTACAGACCGTTCCTAACATCTAACTTTTTATTCTTCCAGACAGGATATTTTCTGTCTCATCTTTAAGTATATCCACTGCATGTGTTCATCACATCTACGCAATTTGTCGGTGTTAATTCAACTGATATTTGTCTAAAGTATTCATGTTCCTCAAGCTGAAATGGTTAACTGATCGCACTCTAATCCAAGCAATCTATCTCCTGCTGGGTGTCCTAAAAAGTCACGGGGATAAAAGCTAATAAGTAAAGAGTAAAGTGTTAAATAGTCACGTTTTAGTCGAGCTCTAAAATCCCTCGCTTTGAGAAAGGGGATGAAATGAATACAACGTGAACTTTCTTCGTTATATACTGGCGTTCTTCGAGTAATGTAGACGAGTGTTCATAAAAGGCACATGAATAATTCAATTGAGGTATATAATTGTTATCCTCCATTGACAATCGACAGTTCTAAACGGTAGAATTAGAACCTAGGGACAAAAAACAAAATTATCACCTTGAGAGTATGTGTTTTAACAAGACGCAAAGAAGCGAGTGTCGTGGACATGAGCTATCAAAAAAACACCAAAGGCTTCTCACAGCTGCCGAGGGTACAAGCCTCGACACGCCACTGAGAAAAGCGAGTGATGTGGGTACTAGCCACACCAAAACAAGGAAGGGTTAGCCAGTGAGTGACGTTGCCACAAGCCTCAACACAATGCTGAAAATAGCAAACCAAAACACGGAAGAACCAAAGAGGCGGCTGCTGAGGGTGCGAGCTCAATAAGCGCGCAGAAGCGAGTGATGTGAATATGAGCCACACCGAAACTCTACCATAAGCTACAACTAGATAAGATCTCGACCTTCCTTATTAGATGATCTTGTGCTTACGCCTGGCTTAACCAGGTGCCCTGTGGGCCGGTTAGGCTTATGAGATCAGAACTATGGCCGTGTCTTGTTAGCCCATATCTCTTTGAATTCGACTCGAAACTTTTGCAATCAACATCGCCACTCACTACTGCACACTTCGAAAAAATTGCGTGTTGTCGAGGAATGACGCTAATAAAATATCTTCATTAACTGTTATTCAGCTACAATGCAAATTAAAGAGGCCAACGGCGCTATTTACGACAAGATATTATTAACTATTACTATTATCTGTAGTATAAAAGTTTAGTTCTTTGGCAACATAACTGAAAATTAAAGTAGACAAACTATGGACTAAGCTATGAGTACGATCCGTTCGCGCTCACCCATTACCCGGCAGCCACCTTAGCTCGTCCTGATCAATCAAGTTTGAGCTGACAAGGCGCTTTGACACTTGTTACCTTATCCTATAAATCAGCAAAATATTTCTTAAAATACACATGTAATATGAATGTTATACGAATATAACAAGTATTGCACGGATTTGGTGTGCAGCCGTGCGGAGCACAAGACGACTTCGCGTCAGGCGCCGGGGAGTCTTCGTCCACCCACGTCACTTCCGTTGGGTCGTCGTCTCAGGCACCCGCGGTCCCGGTGTCCTCCGTTGGGTCGTTCTCCCAGGCACCCACGGTCCCGGTGTCCTCTATTGGGTCGTTCTCACAAACGCCCGCGGTCCCGGTGTCCTCCGTGGAGCCATCGTCCCAGGTGCCCTTGACCCCGGTGTCCTACGTTGGGTCATCGACCCAGGCGCCCGCGGTCCCGCTTTCCTCCTCCGGTCCAAGTAGTTCGCATTTTCTGCTCGACCCCCTCAACCCTGCAGGTGCTGGCGGTTCTCTTCAAGCCACTAACTCCTCCACCAACGTCGCTGCTTCCACCACTGCCGCCTCCACTCTGCCCTGCCCGTCCTTCCTTCCATCCTCTCTGGAGCCCTCCGGTCTGCCCCCCACCACCCACTGGGTGCGAGCCGCTGCCCTCCAGCACCCGCAGCTCGACACGGGCACAGGTACAACTGACGTGCGATTATCGCACACTTTTGATCAGCCTTCCGCCACATTATCATGATCTTTTTGATTTATTTATTTGTAATTATAGCCTCCTTTTCCTGCCAAAAGTTCCTCACCAACTTCAGTGCCCAGGCGACCATGCTAAAAACTCTTCAACTTCCTCTTAACGAAAATGTTCGCTGTATTTAATCACACTTGCTGAATATAAATTGTCTCTCAATAAATTTTAATTTTTACTTTTTATACCCTGTGCGGTAATTTTCAGTTGTGCCGTGCGTGCGCACGTTGCTTTACGCGCATATTTCCGACATATTTCTAATTTTGCGCCAAGAAACGCTGCTTTTTGTCACAAATCATTTAACTCAAACTTTCGATCACTCAAGATGTAATCAATATACAGAATACCTGTTATTTCTACGAAAGTTTTTGACAAGAACAAAAGATCGAGTTGAGCCGCGGAAATTTTCTATAGTTGTCAACACTAAATTTTCGACTTTCCAAAATATAGCGATACAATTTTTCCCAACGTCGAGCGTCAAGCATCGTTGTAACGCTGGAATCTGCTATGCAATCAAAGTCTAGTCTTCTTATGAAGTTAATGTCGAATATTTTAACAGGTTTGAGAGGTGGTCGGAGTGGCGGCGTGGT
Organism: Hyalella azteca; assembly: GCF_000764305.2. Classification (NCBI taxonomy): domain Eukaryota; kingdom Metazoa; phylum Arthropoda; class Malacostraca; order Amphipoda; family Hyalellidae; genus Hyalella; species Hyalella azteca. Next base: position 71,043 of record NW_025930792.1, read on the forward strand.
TTACGGGGGTCGTCTCAGCTTGAAGACCGGCAGCCGAGGAGGAGCAGTTGGTGGTGGAGGAGCTATGCGGAGTAGAGTGAGTGAAGGAGCAACGGATGACATGAAGGACTGTGAAACAGGAGGTGCCATGAGCCAACGACTGGTATCTTGTCTGCTGATGGGCTTGCCCATGGTCCTGCATCCTGTCATCTTCCTCCGTCTTCTGCTGCATCGTCTGCTGTCGTCCATGCACCACCTGAGCAAGTGGAAGTCATGTGCCTCCAGGTCGTCCTGGGCCTCGCAGTCTGAACCCTGGCGGGCCCGTGTGCCGTCCTGTGAGAATGACTCGCCCACCCTCAGACGCAGGAGGAAAGTTAACTTAACTCTTGACTTCGCCGATGGAAAGTCCGATGACGGTGCGACCACTCCGACGGAGCAACCTTTGCTCAAAGCCAAGAAACCTCCGAAGCTTGAGTCCAAAAACTCCAAGGAAAAAGACGAGGAGAAAAATGGTAGATCAATATCACAAGTTTTTCATAGAGCGGCTAAATCGAGGCAAAACAGCTTCAACTCTCCAGGAGCTTCCGGTCCAGGCAAAGGCTCGCAGAAAACTTACACGCCCCCACCTGCAGCCAGTGAGAGGAGCTGGAAATTGAGAGAAACCTTCAATGCGTTCAGCACCAAGGATGTGAGCGACACTATCAACCATTTCCTACCCTCTGTCCTACGATCAACTGATTCGCATCAATCCATAAGCACGTCATCTAGGAGTCCTACCCCGCCGGTAATATCGCCGCCAACACAAAGAAGAAAAAGTTTTCGCTTTAAGCACGGCTCGATTTCCAAGTCAGCGCAAGAAAATACCTCTTCTGACTCCACACCGAATATGGCTTCGAACGAGAATGAGAAGGATTTGGAATCCTGTGAGGAATTTATCAATGCATTCCAGAAACAGATCCAGAATTTGCCGTCGTATGAAAGGATTGACTGCTTACCGAACAGCAACTTGCGACCGCGCTCTAGGTCCGTGCCGCGGGTGACCTACAACAGCATGGCCACTTTAGGTATACCTGTGACCAGGTCACCATCCCTCACGCCGGAGATCGCCCGAGGTTCCGAGTTCTCGGGTTCTCACCCGTGTCACTTCACTTCGGTTCAGTCAACGACTCACCTCTCAGCCCTGAGTCCCCACACACTATCCGCATCTACTCCCCTCATGTCCCCAGGCCACAGCATGAAGCTACCACTCAAGAGCTCCCTCACTGGACCGACTGCTAAGCCCTCAGGACTGCCAGTGTCGCCATATTTGTCCCCTCACGCATCGCCGAGGTCAATGATGTCTCCCAGACTCCTGTCGCCGGCGTTGTCGCCCATCACGCCTCCGAAACACGACGACCTCATGTCGTCCGCCTCAAGCAACGTCACGCCCAACCCCTACCGTCGCCTCGATTCCCCCGTCTACATCGTCCTCGACATGCCAGATGTGCACCGCGCCGTCCTCGCTTGCGTCGAGGTACGTTCTTGCCACCGACCATAAAAATTGCCGTTGCTGACGGCTTATATTTTCTATTGTCGCTATTACAGATTTGATTCGTCCATTTTTAGCGCATTTTCTCATTTATGGAAAAAAGGCCCTATTGTGCTCGTTATGTCCGTCCGTGACTTCACGTTTTCGTCGACGAGAAAATGTGCTCTCTGTCACTCACTTCAGTGAGTACTGAGTTATATTTTTTCACAACCTGCCCCTGTATGTGTCAGCTGATTTAGCCAGCTTAATCAACTCACAATGTGTCAGCAGAATGATTTTGTTCCGTACACCATCTAATTTTGATTTAATTATCAGATTAGTAAATCTGCTTTTTGGATTTATTTGAGACGCAAGACTCACTCAATGCGGATCAGATTGATTATAAATTAGACGTTGAACCGTCATGATCAAGATCTAGTGCTCTAGACTTGTGAATGTGAGCCTAGGTTTACCTAAGCTGATTTAGGCCGATCATGCAAACTACTATGAACTTGATACTAAATCTACCTACTCTGAACTACCCCTCAATACTTACCGCCTTGATCTGACGCCTCCCAGGAGTGGCTGGTGTCGGGGGGCGTGTGTGTGGAGGGCAACAGCCCCGTGGTGCGGGAGCTCAACGACTTCCTGGCGCGGGTGAGCCAGTGCGGGCCGCCCTACCAGCAATGGTGCGAGGACATCAAACATCACTGGAACATTGCCGTGAGTTCCCGACATTCAATTTGAACATTATTTACCCTTCATCGCCTCACGTAACCTCACTCAGCCTCACGTAACCTCACTCAGCCTCACGTAACCTCACTCAGCCTCACGTAACCACACTCAGCCTCACGTAACCTCAGGACTCAACTTCACGTAACCTCATTCAATCTCACCCAACTTGATTCAACCTCACTCAAACTCACACAATCTCACTCAACTTTAATCAATGTTGTTTTCAGTCGATAGATGGGGCTCTATTTCGTTTATAGCTATTAAATAAAAAAATTGTTCCTTGAATTTCGTTTATTCATGTTCATGAACAGCAATTGAGTCAATATCGATTGCTGTTATTCAGGTATAAATTACTATTTCTTTTATGTTTGTAAATTACTTGAGTAGGCCACTTATGAACGTATTACTTACACCCAAGTTTTCCTACAATAGTGCAGAAAACGTAATTCGGCATTAGTGTGTTGAACCCGGCACGGCAGTGAACCCGTTTAGCCATTCGATGTGGTAGTGGTAGATGATGGAGCCACGCGCTCATTTCTCATGTCATGGTACAGGCCTACGAGTCGAACTGATGTTTCACCGAATGACGTCATGATGAGCCAAATTAAATATCATCTTACCTGTAGAATAATTCTACTGAACTCTTTTGGCTGGAGAGGATGGCTGGAATAAGCTTGTCTTGAATGCACGTCTATGTTTGAATATCGACCAAGATTTATTTATTTTAATATTTTGTAACATTCCAATTTAACTCTACTAAGTTTTGTACTTTGGACAATGATGTGCAAACTTTGTTGTGCTGGTAAAATTATTAGGTGTTCTTCCTATTCTTAGATGTTAATGCTTGCGAAGTGGTAGGAAACAGTAAGCCTTGCCCCCACCCCATAATTCTGTTTTACATCACCCGTGAATAAGATTGTAATGATTTTCTCATTTAGTTTTGCGAGTTTGTTGCAGAGCGCTGTTGGGTTTATCCGACTTAATGATGTCAAGTCACTAGAAAGTCTAGGATTGTTTATCCAGGAATAACCTATGTTATTTCTTAAGCTTTTTAACTGGTTTCCCTTTCTTTTCAGGACCACTAAAACTAAAAGTTCAGATCATCGGATGAATATGCATGTAATATGTTATAGTAACCCATCGAATTTCATTTTCTGTCAACATTTTGATCGTTTTCTTCGTCAGGAAACTGACGGGGTAGCTGACGAAGAAGAAAGCGAGGAACAAACTAACGCTGAGTACTCCATGGTGAGTACTACTATGTAAATTTATTTAATTCTTAATCCAATGAAATCTTGTAATTCACATTTGAGTTACTCCGTATTTTGGTAAGTTTTTATAAGCAGGATTGCGCAGGGTTGTATTTTTCTGCGTATGAAAGTGTTAGTTGAACCACATTGGTATAACGATAACCACATGACTACATAACTGCCACATGAGCGATGCTGTATGACGCAAAACAATCAACTTGATAGATTGATCAATGATCATGACGTGCGCACAAGAAATTATCGCAACATAGCGATAATTTCAAGATAACATGGAAATCAGTCACCGCTCATATGTTTGCGCTGTTGTGTTCAAAATTCAAAGAAGGACTTATTGGCGGATGTACTATATCACTCGTAGTAACATCGTAGAAGGACTTATTGGCGAATGTTACTATGTCACTGGTAGTAACATCGTATTATAACTATGTACGATGTCACGGTAGTAACATCGTAACTATGTATGATGTCACTCGTAGTAACATCGTAACTATGTACGATGTCACTCGTAGTAACATCGTAACTATGTACGATGTCACTCGTAGTAACATCGTAACTATGCGCGATGTCACGGTAGTAACATCGTAACTATAGACGATATCACTCGTAGTAACACCGTAACTATGTACAATGTCACTCGTAGTAACATCGTAACTATGTGCGATGTCACTCGTAGTAACATCGTAACTATGTATGATGTCACTCGTAGTAACATCACATTCGTGATGTTACTACGTCTGAATACATTCGTCTGAATAACCGATTGCTGAAGACGCAGTTTGATCCATGGCCCCAATCAAACATCACGCTGTGAGTCTCACACCCAACGGCATTCCTCAACCCGCAGCTGATGGTCGCAGTGTGTAAAGTTTGGGGCGCGTGTTTACACGCGGAATTTTCAGCACGCGCGGCTGGGGCACGTTTACTAACACGCGTTCCGTCAGTTCCTAGCGCGCACCTTCTGTGGCACTTGCCGTGCGCTTGCTGTAGGTGAGCTGTGCATCTCGACGGATACTCCGTCGAGTGTGTTATTCAAGTTAAAATGCTAATGTCACATATTAGCTGCTAATATGTGACAATAGCCATACGCGGTGTCTATATGAACCCTCAAATTGGTATGCAATAATATTAACACGTTGACTACGATTGCTTTTTCTTGTACAATTATTTCATTTTTTGTACTGTTTTTAAACAGGGTTGCCAGACGGTCATTTTTTTCCGGACAAATTCCGTGGTTTAGTTTTTCTCAATTGCGTTGGCCGGCTAAAATTTATATGATAGGGGTACTCCCTAATTAAATTTTAAATACTGCAAAAAGAAAAGAAATGGAATTTTTATAGCGGAACCTACAAATAAACTAGTATATATTGAGTTATCACAGTGTTTGTCCGCCTGCCCGCCACTCAGGGCTCCAGTTGCGCAGTGTTTGTCAGCCTGCCCGCCACTCGAAGCTCTAGCTGCGCAGTGTTTGTCAGCCTGCCCGCCACTCGAAGCTCTAGCTGCGCAGTGTTTGTCAGCCTGCCCGCCACTCGTGGCTCTAACTGCACAGTGTTTGTCAGCCTGCTCGCCACTCGGGGCTCTAGCTGCCTAGTTTGTCAGCCTGCCCGCGGCCCCGCGATTCGTGGCTCTAGCTGCGCAGTGTTTGTCCGCCTGCCTGCCACTCGAAGCTCTAGCTGTGCAGTGTTTGTGCCTCTCTGCAGCGCTCAATATCGACGAATGCTTCCCGAAAATTCTTGTTTTCTGCAGCTCATGTGCAGGGATTCTATTAAGAAAGATAATATGGAGATGAATTATTTGTAATTAAGTTAGTGTACGCCACGGAGTGTTACAGTATGTTGTTACCTATTTTATCTTGTTATGTTGTTGGCGATCTGCCGATAGCTTTTCTAGTCATCTCGGAATAATCCCCACTTTTTTGAACGATTGAAAACGAAGAATTTCATTTCATTGCATGCTTGAAGTATGCAATGAAATAAAACTGAACTTTATTGCGCATGTTCAGGCTTGATGTTTCGGAAGATAAACTGAAGATGTTGAGCTGCATAGTTACTGAATGTTGAGCAGCGTAGACAAGAAATGTTGAGCAGTTCAAGTCAAGAAATGTTGAGCAGCGTAGTCGAGAAATATTGAGCAGCGTAGTCGAGAAATATTGAGCAGCGTAGTCGAGAAATGTTGAGCAGCGTAGTCGAGAAATGTTGGGCAGCTTAGTCGAGAAATGTTGGGCAGCTTAGTCGAGAAATGTTGAGCAGTTCAATCCAGAAATGTTGAGCCGCTTAGTCAAGAAATGTTAAGCAGCTTAGTCAAGGAATGTTGAGCAGCGTAATCGATAAATGCTGAGCAGCTTAGTCGAGAAATGTTGAGTAACGCAGTCAGGAAATGTTGAGCAACGTAATCGAGAAATGTTGAGTAACGCAGTCAAGAAATGTTGAGCAACGTAATCGAGAAATGTTGAGTAACGCAGTCAAGAAATGTTGAGCAGCGTAGTCGAGAAACGTTGACAAGCTCAGTCAAGAATTTTGGGCGGTTAGGTCATAAATTGTTGAGCAGTTTAGTCAATCAGTGTAAATTGAAAGGCACCATATTTGACTGCACTGCCTTCATCGATGCTGCTAGAGAGAATTGTTGAGATTCCGTGAAGGTATTTTAATTCCAATGCCATTTTCTGCTGAGTGCAAGAGTTACAAAAAATTGAACTCTCTGACCTTGATTGGTCTTATTAGAATATGAGCGAGAGGTAGAATACCTTCATTGCTGCTTGGCCTGTTCCTAATGCCCATACTTGGCGCTCATTATGTCCAAGATGTCGTCCACACGAAGCGCCTCGATGACTGATATACAGAAGCCACTCTGGAGCAATCACTGCCCCAATTAGCGGCCCTGGCGCTGCCGCTACTCCCTGAATTGCAAGCCACCAGCCTCCGTCATCCTCATGCAGGCCTCTCAAGTGGAGAAAAAACACGCGATTCAAGCTACTTTATTCGTGCGCCAAGTAATGGTTTTAACGCGCCGCCCTCTTATCTGTGTCGCTACTTACAGCCCTGAACTGGTGGTCTAGTTGACCTAAGATGCCTACATTTCATTGATTGATTCCAACATAAAATGCCTTGTAAGGCTCAATGGGTTTAGTTTAGCTCTGCATTGAGTGGAGTTTAGGCGCATGTATTTCGTAAGACTCTTCCGCACTAATAGATGAAAATAAATTGATGTTGTAGTAACTTCGCATACAAAAACACTTGCACATAAATTCACGCAAAGTTGTGCTAATCATAACTTAATTTGAGCTTCATTTGGATCTGGGGATTGAAATTATATACAATCATGACCCGAGGCCACCTTATTTTCGCCACCAGTTGGGGCAGTAGACTCGCGAACTTGACGATGTGTCTATAATTCCACACACTATTCAGTTCAGCATCAGCGCCTAGGTTAGGTTTCTGCACTCTCCTCCTGCTTGGTGCCGCCGGTGCCTTTAGTTTTGTCTGCGTGAATTGCCTTTCGTCTGAACGTGACGCCGGTGATCGAAGCGTGTAAATTCTTGCAATTTTCAGCCACGAGTCGAAATTGTTTGGGTACAGGTGATGTTTGAGTTTAAATAATGTTCAATTCAATATTCAATAGTAATTTTATTAATAATTAATCGTCCTTCCGATGACAGCAAGCTATAGTTTCTCGTCCGCAAATTGGCTCCAGGAGTTCAGTTGATACGATCTCAGCGATTGTTGCAAACCTCTTCCACCAATCACTGATTTGGAACAATTATTTATTCTTTCTATTCTACAGTTATCGTAATTATTGTTTTTTTTTTCAGTACGGGCATGTCCAATTTTCGTCATGGCATTTGCCATGCATGATATTTTCATTTTCCTCAAACACAAATAATTTAAGCTACCCTCAATGACAAATGAGTCAACACTTAGCTGTCTTAGCAGATGCTGTTTTGCTGTAGACAAACACAAAGCTGTTTTGATCTTGCTAGCAAGTTGAGGAACAGCTTTGATGATAAAAGAGATCGTTTCTTTTTTTACTGAGAGTCCTGTTGCGACATTAGTGCTGTTGAGTGTTGACGTTAGATATTCATTCGCATAAATGTATTTTTTATGACTTCTTGGGTGCTAGAGCACGCCGCATGCTAGTGATATTTTTATACTTATTCTAAAACCGGATGCAGTGACAGTGCCGATTGTCAAACTCGAAGAGCGTCTCCTGAGAAAAGTCAAAACTTGTAAATGTTTTAATTAACAGGCTTGTAATCTGAATTGAGGGCATATCGTAAATGATTTGTTTCCAATTAGTTTCTGAGTGACTGGATATCACCGCATATTCCTATGGTAAAAATGAAGGAAGAATGAAAGCGGCAGCTCGTTGTCGGCTGTAGCTGCTCGTGCTGGGCCAGCTGGGCCGCTGGCTGCCAGCCTGCCAGGCTGGGAAGTTCAGTGTCTCGCTGGCAGTGACGGAGGAAGTGTGTATGTGTGTTTCGTCTGTCACTGACCTGACGTTTTCATTCTCTTCGAATGCTCACGGTCTTGACGTATTTCATTATTTTGGGAAATGTTATAGATGTATGCGTGACGAAATTGTTTTTAAATTAAGTATTTACAGCGTCATCGAGTGAACTACTCATCTATTAAAGTGTGTTTTTCTAGTCTAGCCAACTGATAAGTTATTTAATAAATAGTGTTGCTACCCAGTAACTCATATTTCCAATTTGCTCGGCCTTGCCTTGAAGATCCAATATTTATAACTTGAAATGTTTGTCTGCTGTTGATTACTAATTCTTGCTCGCCTTAATTTCCATTCCTATTATGATGCAAATTGTTTATGCAATATTATTTTAGGATGCATTATGCCCGCCACTAAGTGCCACAAGATTGCATGGCTCGGTTGGCTCCTGTCAGAATAGTCGTGCGCGACCGCTGCTGTCAACTACTAGGTAGCTCTAGTCATGCCTCCGCTACCTACCTTCTCGCTCGCCCACAGCAAAATACTAAAAAAAAACGTTTATTTCTGTTTGACTGCTGCAGTTAAAATTTGAATTTTCCGTTTGAATGACATAAGACATTTTTTTATTTATCAGGGAAGATATTTTTTCGTTTTTTTATCATCAGGATGCATGCTATAAGACGATGTCGACTTAAGTTAGCCTACTTAAGTAAGCTGGTAAATCTACGTGACAGCGACTTAGCGAGGTAAGACGGGATGCCGTTCAGCTGTGCTGCTAAGTTCTAGCGATGCTGCTCTATTTCAACAGTCGTTTTACCAACTCTCAGCGTGTTCAGCGCTACTGGCACGATCGAGTGTTAATGAATACCAAGTGCCAGGAAACGTAGCAAGCGTAAATAAATTCAGGATAACGCAACGCTTTGTGTATGTACTACTTACTTCCTGGCTCCCAAGCCTGCCCAGGTGTGGTGGTGAATATGGGCTGCTAGAGATATTCTACAGACTCAGTGCAGTGGTCCTTAGTTTTGCTGTGGATTATACTAATGGAGGTTTGGTCCTACTTATGATTTTGATTAGAGCCGCTAATGTTGTTCCACAACCATGCACTGTACAGTGATATTTTTCAATTGCTTTACTGCTCTTTCACAGCTGCTCCGGCAAATAATCCGCAGCTGTTTTATACAGCTGTCGAGTTCATTACTTCGCAGGTGCCTTGCTTTCATTTTTACAGCTTTGGTACTGTTTCATTGCTGCTGCTTTTGTGCTGTTTTATTCCTGCTGCTCGGTGCTGTTTGATGCTGCTGAGTGGCAAGGCGCCTGAGCGGTGCAGCTTCGGTGCAGTTGTGACGGGCTGACGGCCTCCAATTACTGTTACCAAATACATTTTTGGTCATCATTATACAGAAATATTCAATTAAATGGATCCTAATTGTCATTTTTATATTATTTTTACGTCAGAAATATCAGAAATATCTCAGAAATATGACGTAATTGCAAAAGCATTTGCTAGCACTGTACGGGCGCGACATGGTCGCCTTCGGTCAACCCAGCGTAGTATGCGTTCAGTTGCCGTGTTTGGCCGAACAGGGGAGGAACTTTCAATTAATTCGAACATAAATGCTTCAAACGGCTGTTGCCGCTCAATGTTCACATGCGGTCGATTTGAGCATACACAGCATGATAATATAATAATGTTAGATATATAAGATGATAATTTTGCTACAACATTTGCAGCTGTCATAATAGTTCCGAAATGTGGGTGATCCTGATTTGAAGGCAACCCACCGTAATTCCCTAACAACGGAAACCCGCTTCAATTTGAAGGGAATATGAAATTTTCAAGTAACACATTAAATTACTGTCGTAAATAATTACGATAAAATTATAACTTTAACAATTTTAAAATACTATTTTGGTGGATTATTTTATGTATAGTATATTCATGCCCGTTTCTCGCAGCTCGGTGGATGTGAACTCCTGCTCTGTTTCGCTGGAAGTTTCAAATGCTCGATTTGAGCACATGCATTGTATATTGGTTCATAGCCTGGCGCTCGCCAGGTATCTGTGCTACGCCGCATTAGTGTCGCTCTGCCGCGTCGCCGCAGGAGTCCCAGCAATTCGTAACGCCCGGTCTCCGTTTGTTTAGACGAGCCTGCTGCTCTCTCTTGTCTCCCACAGGATGTATTTCTACGGATACTCGAAGGTAGAGTTAATTAATTTCTAATCATGACATGATTACCTGCTATTTATTGTCGCAGTTACGTAACTATAAACTTAACTGTCTTTAGCTTGCAGCTATCACTCGGCTAGCAAAACATGAATCGTTACCTCTACTGCCGTATGTCACTCTCCGTGAATATAACGTTCAGCTTAAATTATACGTAAATTATTGAGTGTAGCAGGCTAGCAGCCTGAGGACGTTAATACGCAAAAGAGAACATTTTAAAGTTGTCGTGCGTGGCGGCAACCATCAGTGCAAGTCATTTTGCGCTCACTAGAACGCGTTCATTTTGGGAAGTAGGCTTGTGACAATATTGCTCCGGTTACCCATTTCAGGCGGTAGAGGGTTAAAGAAATATTCCCCTCAAAATATCTATTTTCGCGTTAAGATTTGTCTATAATTTGAAAATTTTGTTCAAGTGTATTTTGCTCAGATGAGATCTTAGAGGAAAATCCGGTTGCAGTTTTGCAAATCTTTCAGTCAATCAATTAATTCAGTCAATCGTCTCTGCCCCAGTCGTGGCCTGCAGAATCTTTTAATTGGTGAGATCGACAATGAGTTCTTTGCCGAATAAAATCAACTTTGAAAATACTGTTAATTTCAATACTGAACTAGAAAATAAACCGAAAGATGAATTTGCGTGTATGTACCTGAAGTACGGCTTGACGGCAGAACTAATGAGATCGTTAAATTAGCGTTAACTTGGTTTGTCTACATAACACTATACATTGTCTTCCATATGTGAACCCTGCTACACCCTACTTTATTAACCCTTATCTGCTACATTTGTGCTGTATGAACCCTGCTACATCCCACCTCGTTAACCCTTATCTGCTACATTTGTGCTGTATGAACCCTGCTACATCCTACCTTGTTAACCCTTATCTGCTCCATTTTAGCTATGTGAACCCTGCTACACCCTACCTTATTAACCCTTATCTGCTACATCTGTGCTGTATGAACCCTGCTACACCCCGCTTTATTAACTCTTCTGTTCGCTACATCTGTGCTGTATGAACCCTGCTACACCCCGCTTTATTAACTCTTCTGTTCTACGCTGGTGCTGTAATAACCCTGGTCCGCTTCGTGATTGATGTGAGCGCCATTGCGTCATGGTAGCTTTGAGATGCCATGCAGGGAATGAATTATTGCATCTCTTCAATGTGAGTGGCTTGGAGAGGTTTGCTCCAATGGCTGCTTGAAGTTAAATTTTATTGTGGCAGTTGCGGTGCCCTGCCTTCATTGTGGTGCCCTGCCTTTGTTGTGACCGTTGTGGTGCCCTGCCTTCGTTGTGGCCGTTGCTGTGCCCTGCCTTCGCTGTGGCCGTTGTGGTGCCATGCCTTCGTTGTGGCTTTTGTGGTGCCCTGCCTTCGCTGTGGCAGTTGTGGTGCCCTGCCTTCGCTGTGGCAGTTGTGGTACCCTGCTTTCGTTGTGGCCGTTGTGGTGCCTTGCCTTCGCTGTGGCAGTTGTGGTGCCGTGCCTTCATTGTGGTGCCCTGCCTGCGTTGTGGTGCCCTGCCTTCGTTATAGCAGTTGTGGTGCCCTGCCTTCGGTGTGGCAGTTATGGTGCCCTGCCTTCGTTGTGGCAGTTGTGGTGCCCTGCCTTCGTTATAGCAGTTGTGGTGCCCTGCCTTCGTTATAGCAGTTGTGGTGCCCTGCCTTCGTTGCGGCAGTTGTGGTGCCCTGCCTTCGGTGTGGCAGTTATGGTGCCCTGCCTTCGTTGTGGCAGTTGTGGTGCCCTGCCTTCGTTATAGCAGTTGTGGTGCCCTGCCTTCGTTATAGCAGTTGTGGTGCCCTGCCTTCGTTGCGGCAGTTGTGGTGCCCTGCCTTCGTTGTGGCAGTTGTGGTGCCCTGCCTTCGTTGTGGCAGTTGTGGTGCCCTGCCTTCGTTGTGGCAGTTGTGGTGCCCTTCCTTCGTTGTGGCAGTTGTGGTGCCCTTCCTTCGTTGTGGCAGTTGTGGTGTCCAGCACCACAATGCGCAGCCCTGTACCTGCCACAATGCCACAACGCTATGCACCTGTGGCATAACAAGCACGAAACTCACGGCTACGCCGCGGTTCACGTTTCAGTGCGCGCAGCTTTTGCCAGACGGAGGTCCCGCCCGTCAGACTCGCGCGGAGATAATGTAGCTGCCCCTGCGGTGCCTCAGCCACACCTCCTACAGACGCGCGACATGCGCGCAGGGCGTGGCACTCATGCAGTGCTATTCAGACGTGGTGACCTCAGGTTCCTTGCCTCTTAGGCAGGTGCCACTAAGGCGCCTTGTTACGCAGGCGGGTGCCACTGAGGCGCCTTGACACGCAGGCAGATGCTGCTCAGCAGGCGCTTTTTTTCACTGAGGCAGGTGCCGCTCAGGCGCATGACCACTAAGGCACCTTGCCACTCAAGCAGAGGCCAGCAAGTCGCCTTGCCACTTAGGCAGGTGCCACTAAGGCGCCTTTCTACTTTGTTTCGGCCTGATTAGAATTAATTTCATGTTTCACATATTTTTACATGGCAATAAATTGTACACTTTAGGTAGGAGTGTCATTATTATGCGTCTTCACGTGCAGGGTCATTATCATGTGACCGTGACATGGGGAACTTCTCCCGCACGAGATGCAACATAAGTCTTATGACAACAGCTTCGCCAAACTTCATCTATATTAATCATTCAATATAGAATAGAATGGAAGTGTCAGAACTGAAGAAATAGGCCCATGGCTTGTTGCCGATTCTTGTACTTTAACTACTTTTCGTGACTTGATTCACAAGGGATCCGGCCTTTTGAGCCCGATATTTCCATAACTGACGAGATTGATTGAGATAGCTGCTGGACTTATTGCCTGGTCCGTAATTTGCTAAGCATTTTAAGACTGAACATATGCTCCTGCATAGCTTCGTCTAGTCTGTTCTTGAAGGCGTTCATACTCGGAGCGTCAACGATGTTATCAGGGAGGCTGTTCCACATGTCGGTGACTCGAAGCGAGAAGAAATGTTGCCGCATTGATGTGTTCCAACGCAGTTTTTTAGTTTATAGTCGTGGTCCCTAGTGTTGTTTCTTATTTCAAATTAATATCGTTTTTTTCCTGCTACTATTATTTTAACAAACTATAACCCTATTCACGAACAGAAATACAAATGAAGTTCTAAGTCGCACGCCATTCCAACCTCGCCGTGTGAACGTGGTGAGCCCTGCTCAGCCCTCCAAATCAAGCATAATCTTGGCCATGTTAGAGGCGGCTGAAGCTTGTCGACGCTCGCAAGATAACAATATCTGTCTTGTACTGCATGTATAGAGCATCTATTCGTCAAATTCAGAAGAGCAACTAAAAGCTTCGATTGACGTAACGCAAATCGCTGCTTGACACTGCCGCGCTAGTGATATCGTTAGTGTATTAGTTATTGTCGTCAGCTCACGAGCATCAGCGCTAGTTTAAACTTGGAAATAGGAATGAAGTCCGACTTGGAAGCTGCCAGAAAACGGCTGGCCCAGCAAGACCTGTTGACAAATTTCGGTGAACGTTTCTGTGCGACATGATATATTGCGGCATACGAGGGATGATATATTATAATAATATAGCGGTTTCAGTGTTTAGTAGGCCGCAGGCCTGTCGCCGATTCTTAACATCAGATGATATATTGCTGCGCACGAGGACAATTTGTCCCCATGAACCGCCCACCTTTGGGCGCGTGTAATGAGCGTCGTGTTGTCCTGCGTTCTGGCCGAGATTGTGGCCGCTGGTCAAATATGACAGGCCTCGTTGTCAATAAGGAGACCTTATGGGTAGTTGGCAATTAGAGCCAGTACAGCTGCATGGCAGTTGTCAATAAAGGCTGATCAGTTTCGTTATTTATATATAGATGCATTTTTTTGTTTCCCCCTTTCCCAAAGCGTCCACTGCCCTTCGTTGGGCATCACCGTTGATCCTGCGTGCCCCGAAAGTGGTGACCTGTAGGGGGGCTGGAGGAGCGGTGCACTCCTCTCCCCTTGACCGTCAAGGTCGCACTGACTGCCACGAGCGCGTGCATTCTTCATAAAGGTCGCGCCTCAGCCTAAACTGACGCCCAGCTTCTACTACAACTATTTTCCCCCATACTTACCTCAATATTCATATTGAATTTAGGTATGAATATAGTTGAAACTAGGTGAATTTTTTTTTTGTTCATTTGTGATGATTTTGATGTTGAGTAAGCTTTAAAAATTGATTTGAAAATAGAGTTGTCAAATATTAGACTTTCGGCAATTGTCACCAAAAATGCCCTAAGCACTCCCAGTTTACACTCGTGGTACCACCTGCGATGGTCAAGGCGGCAGGTGGTGCAGGCCTCGATGGCTAGGGTGGCAGGTGGTGCAGGCGTCGATGGTCAGCTCGGCAGGTGGTGCAGGCGTCGATGGTCGGGGCGGCAGGTGGTGCAGGCATCGATGGTCAGCTCGGCAGGTGGTGCAGGCGTCGATGGTCAGGGCGGCAGGTGGTGCAGGCGTCGATGGTCAGGGCGGCAGNGCACGTAGCCAGGGGCACGTCTCCTGGCTGCTGCACGTAGCCAGGGGCACGTCTCCTGGCTGCTGCACGTAGCCAGGGGCACGTCTCCTGGCTGCTGCACGTAGCCAGGGGCACGTCTCCTGGCTGCTGCACGTAGCCAGGGGCACGTCTCCTGGCTGCTGCACGTAGCCAGGGGCACGTCTCCTGGCTGCTGCACGTAGCCAGGGGCACGTCTCCTGGCTGCTGCACGTAGCCAGGGGCACGTCTCCTGGCTGCTGCACGTAGCCAGGGGCACGTCTCCTGGCTGCTGCACGTAGCCAGGGGCACGTCTCCTGGCTGCTGCACGTAGCCAGGGGCACGTCTCCTGGCTGCTGCACGTAGCCAGGGGCACGTCTCCTGGCTGCTGCACGTAGCCAGGGGCACGTCTCCTGGCTGCTGCACGTAGCCAGGGGCACGTCTCCTGGCTGCTGCACGTAGCCAGGGGCACGTCTCCTGGCTGCTGCACGTAGCCAGGGGCACGTCTCCTGGCTGCTGCACGTAGCCAGGGGCACGTCTCCTGGCTGCTGCACGTAGCCAGGGGCACGTCTCCTGGCTGCTGCACGTAGCCAGGGGCACGTCTCCTGGCTGCTGCACGTAGCCAGGGGCACGTCTCCTGGCTGCTGCACGTAGCCAGGGGCACGTCTCCTGGCTGCTGCACGTAGCCAGGGGCACGTCTCCTGGCTGCTGCACGTAGCCAGGGGCACGTCTCCTGGCTGCTGCACGTAGCCAGGGGCACGTCTCCTGGCTGCTGCACGTAGCCAGGGGCACGTCTCCTGGCTGCTGCACGTAGCCAGGGGCACGTCTCCTGGCTGCTGCACGTAGCCAGGGGCACGTCTCCTGGCTGCTGCACGTAGCCAGGGGCACGTCTCCTGGCTGCTGCACGTAGCCAGGGGCACGTCTCCTGGCTGCTGCACGTAGCCAGGGGCACGTCTCCTGGCTGCTGCACGTAGCCAGGGGCACGTCTCCTGGCTGCTGCACGTAGCCAGGGGCACGTCTCCTGGCTGCTGCACGTAGCCAGGGGCACGTCTCCTGGCTGCTGCACGTAGCCAGGGGCACGTCTCCTGGCTGCTGCACGTAGCCAGGGGCACGTCTCCTGGCTGCTGCACGTAGCCAGGGGCACGTCTCCTGGCTGCTGCACGTAGCCAGGGGCACGTCTCCTGGCTGCTGCACGTAGCCAGGGGCACGTCTCCTGGCTGCTGCACGTAGCCAGGGGCACGTCTCCTGGCTGCTGCACGTAGCCGGGGGCACGTCTCCTGGCTGCTGCACGTAGCCAGGGGCACGTCTCCTGACTGCTGCACGTAGCCGGGGGCACGTATCTTGACTGTTTGCTGTCACACAGTAAGAGATCATATAGCTGTATTAGAACTCTTCTTAAATACTTACTTCTGATGGTTGAATGCTTATACGTTAGAAAAGAAATGATATTCACTAATTAAATGTGTTCCTATTAACTATTTCATTTAATATTTATTCTACAATGATCCATGCATGACACTGTTTAAAGCAGTTCGCCACAGAGCAATGACATAGAAAATATATTTCACCTTGCGATGGAACATCGAGCCTATGTTAGGATGCAGTTTCCTGATGCATTGCAGCATCCTCCAGACTCGATGGTGACAAAAAGACTCCAGGTGATGGCGGGCCTCCAGACTCGGTGGTGACATCGAGCCTATGTTAGGATGCAGTTTCCTGATGCATTGGGCCATCCTCCAGACTCGATGGTGACAAAAAGACTCCAGGTGATGGCGGGCCTCCAGACTCGGTGGTGACAAAAAGACTCCAGGTGATGGCGGGCCTCCAGACTCGGTGGTGACAAAAAGACTCCAGGTGATGACGGTCCTCCAGACTCGGTGGTGACAAAAAGACTCCAGGTGATGGCAGTCCTCGTGTTGAATGCACTTGCATGTGTTGAGGTAACGTCGGGAGCTCACAGCGTATGATGAGTGCACGCTTTGACCTCTATATTTGAGCTGCACCAACGGGGGCCTTGACGCGCGATGGGGAAAGGAAAAAAGCCTCTGCACAAACGCTGCATCGCGCGCGATTTGCGACTGACGGTACACCATGTTGATGCTTGTATTGATGCCTTGTGATGCTACAGTACATGTGTACTCTTGCACCAACTTATTTAGTACCGCTGCATTTATCTGGTACTAATTTATACACTAATCATGGATTGTTTGCCTGCGCATCTTCGGCCGACGCATCTTGTGCGCGTGCGTTTAAAGCACTTGAAAAACGTAGTGTTGTCGGCAGCATCTTGTACAGTTTGTATAATGTATGAAAAGTATAATGAAAATTTCATGATGAAATTTTTCATGAAAAAAAAATGAAATTTCATTCATGAAATTTCATTTCATGTATAATGCATGAAAAGTAGAGGCTTTGTCTGCGAAACTGCAGACCACTGTGGTGCGGTCCTCTACACTGCAGACCACAATGACGCCGTCCTCTTCACTGCAGACCACAATGGTGCCGTCCTCTTCACTGCAGACCACAATGACGCCGTCCTCTTCACTGCAGACCACAATGGCACCCTCCTCTACACTGCAGACCACAATGGCGCCGTCCTCTTCACTGCAGACCACAATGGCACCCTCCTCTACACTGCAGACCACAATGGCGCTGTCCTCTACACTGCAGACCACAATGGCGCCGTCTTCTACACTGCAGGCCACAATGGTGCCGTCCTCTACACTGCAGACCACAATGGCGCCGTCCTCTACACTGCAGACCACAATGGACGTCCTCTACACTGCAGACCACAATGACGCCGTCCTCTACACTGCAGACCACAATGGCGCCGTCCTCTACACTGCAATTTGCTACAGGCTCGCTGTTCAGAGGCTCACTTTCTTAACAGTTCAATGAGCGAAGCGGTCAATAATCAGCTTCAGTTTTGCGACATTCTGGATTTTTTTCTGATGGATTTTTTTCCCGACTGCTCGGATGAGTCACAGCTGGTGGCAGTTCAGAGCTAAGAACACGTCTCTGCGTT
This sequence comes from Hyalella azteca, assembly GCF_000764305.2. Classification (NCBI taxonomy): domain Eukaryota; kingdom Metazoa; phylum Arthropoda; class Malacostraca; order Amphipoda; family Hyalellidae; genus Hyalella; species Hyalella azteca. The sequence goes on from NW_025930792.1 coordinate 88,694, forward strand.
GTGTTGCGTCCTCCTGATCGACGTAAACCACTAATTATCGTCTGCCTCAACTGCATTGCTGACCTTTCACCGCAGCCATCTTGTGAGAACCAGCGGCGCATCAGCGTCGGCCAGTCGTCGGCCGTCCAAAACTCGCCCATGTCACCTCGACAACCTCGCTGCATGCATTGCTGTGTTGTGTGTTATGATGGCTGCTGTGTTTGACCATTCAGTTGCATTCATATTGTAAGTGGTGTAACGAAACCTCTATTCATCCTCAATAAAGCCTATTGACGGTGCGTAAAAGGAGTCTTTCTAGTAAGCTCGACATATCTATTTTATTGATAATAATGAACTGTGCCTATGTTAATTATTTGCATTCTAGAATAATTGAAACTCTCACTTGTCACACCTTAGTGACGACCAGTACCGGTTTATTTGCTATTGTACAACAGATGCACAATGTTGAACGCGTTCATCACTGACTGCAGTGACCATACAGCAGGCGTAAAAAACGGCCGTGCCTTCCATTTCTCTGTTAACGTTTGTATATTGTAAAAGATATGGGTACTATCCAGAGCTTAAGAGAGTTATTACCTTCATTGAATAGAAGAGAAGAATTTAGCTGTCCGGCTCCCATGCAATGACGCTGTAAAATTTTTTGGTCTTAATTCGAGTATAATAAATCATCCGTATCCTAAAATCCAACCAATTTTGCACTGTGAATTTATTATTTATAGTTCACCCTAGGATTCTATGAAGCTTGAGTGAAGAAGCAGACAGGATTAGCCGTTTTGGTATTTTAGCAGTTTCTCATTTTACTGTAATTCTGCATACCGAAAAACGGCGAAAATACTTCACTAGATTCGTATGTGTTCTCTGAGACCTCCCTTATTATAATGCAAAAGGATTCACTTCTATATTTATTAATTTACATATTTTATTTTAGCATCCACTCTCACATTTTTTAGTCACAATGTGTTTTGTGATTTTCATTGATCGGTAGTATTTTTAAATTCGATTTTCGACCGTGACGAGCGGCTGGCTAATGAACTGGAGATGGTCTTGTTTGCTGTGGTCTAGTTTTCCTGGTCTCGGCAATTTGTTTGGTCTGCTTTGGCTCCAATGTTGATGCTTCGTGTCTGCTGGGCTGAGGACGTCGAGTCTCCGTGGCCTGCTCGTGTATAAATACAAAATGTTGACCTCATTACTCGCGGAAAATTTCTGCGATCTTGCACGTTGGCTTGCGTTGGGATGCAATTCGCCGTCAGTTGACGCAAGGAAGTGCAAACATGACACGAAGGTGGCGTGAAACCAATCAACCCTGACGTTCCTCAAGCCGTTGTCCCTCAGTAAACATACGAAGGCCTGTGTTAGAAAAAAATTATAACTCGAGAAGAACGTACGATCTGGTGCATGGAATAATATTTATTGTGACAGCATTTCAAATTAAGCCGCAACCAGAACTGTTTCCAAGCAAGCACGCGAGTTGCACAACACAGAGAATTATTGCTTGAATGAAGGAAAAGGTGGAGGTCAGGCAAATGCTTAAATGCATCTTATTGCATTAATGTAATAATAGAGAGTGCTCGGTACAAGCATGTTATTCAGTGGTTTTAATGCTGCATTTGTCCCTATACTAAAGCTTTCGCGTGACTCGAGAACTCGATCTTTGTTTGAATGCCCAAAACGTTCAGTGGTAGAATAAATATATTCAAGTCTCATACAAAGATGTTGCTTGCACCTCCATTTTCCAAACTTTTTCCGTAGTCGAGTTTTGATAGCACTTCCATCTCTTACGTTCAGCGCTTCTGTTATTTCCGCGATGTATCTCTACATTAATTTTTTTTCGCGCAGATTTTCTATTGATGAAAGAATTCACCCCGCGGAAAATGAATGATGACGTGACGTAGCCTAAAATTGCTGATAATTTTCACCTGTGTTTTGACGCTAAATACTGAGGGAGTGGTGATTGCATGGCTATTGTCATAGCAACAATGCTGGTGACTGCGAATGCAGGGCCAGCGCAAAAAAAAAAGAACTATAAATGTCCTGTATTCTGTTGAGTAAATCGAACCATTCCTGCAAACAAGTATTATGTCAGTATGAGAAGACCGGCGCACGATTGGCTTCCGTTCTCAATTTATAAAAAATATTAAGGATGAGCAAGACAAAACTTAAATATAATTACAAATACGAGTTAAATAAAAATAATAAAGTGACTGAAACCAATTAATAAAATTGAAATAAAAGACTAAGCAAAATAACTGAACTACCACATAGGTACCGATAAGCACAAATGTAAAGATAGTCAGCTACCCAGGCGATGTACAGTAACTGAAGCGAATCACCAAACCCCGGAAGAGAGATGGAATAAGTAATTACTAACTTGAATAAAATATATTATCCAATTCGCGGGGGAAACCTTAACCTTGTCGTCTACAATATGAGGGAAAAAAGCCTCTTTTTGAATTTTTGTTCCGTCGGACACCATAGTAATTTCCCCTGCCTTTATTACTGTGCAATAATAATAAATGTAGCTCAACATGGGAATTGCAATGATTTTCGGAGACCAAACGATTATACCAATTTTTTAATGTGTGGTTTTCTTTTCAAAAACAATGGTAACTAGACTTTGAAATAATTTATCAGTTCTAGTGCATGCGTGCTGCTGTTTTGTGTTATTTATACTCGGGTAAAAAGAAGGGATACATGGAAGCCACTCGTTGCATCTGAAGCCAAAGACGAATCGTCTGCTGTGTTTGTAGAACTGAACACAGTGAAGCCGTACCGGAACAAGAAGGTATACTTTGCTACACCTCGATTGTTTTGATACGAACCTCTCGATTCTTCAGAGAACGAAGTGTTTTACAACTTCTGCTATGTCATCATTCCCCCTGACGCTTGTGCTGAGCTTATTTATACTTTACTAACGTTGGAAATTTAAACTCGCAGGATGACAACTTCCACACCTCGGCCACCAGTAAACTTCTTGCAAGTATGGAGACTAAAAATTTGGCTATCAGTTCTACTGCGCTTATAAAAGCAACCGCAGTATTGAGTTGGCAACAAGAGTGTCAGTCAGGACTGACGGTAAACATGTAACTCCTCGCTATGCCACATGGAGATTGTTGATAACATTTCTATGAGGCTTTATACTCGACCACATGGACATTTGGAGCCGCGTTCGGGTGAGCCATAGCCACTACTGAGTCCATAATCTGCCTGAACCTCACAATTAGAGTGAGGCCCTGCCACTACTGAGCCCATAATCTGCCTGAACCCCACAATTAGAGTNTGCGATAGTCGAAAATTTGGGACCTCTGTTTGTGATTGTTAATTTTTTCACGTAAACATCAGCCATATTTGACATCAGCCACAATTAAACATTATTATTAAACATCAGCCATAAACATCAGACTCGAATAATCTATTCAGGTTTTTAAATCTTGTCATGCAAGCGTTGCTAAAGTGTCTTTAAATTGGAGCCATTTTGGAAATACAAAGAAATCGTAGCAAGACCTGATGTTCTAAATTAAATCTTCGCTGGGTTTCTCATCATAAGATGACGAGAAGTTCAAGTCTCATCATAAGGTGATAACGAAAGAGAAATTACCAACGCACATGACCATTTAGAGAGTGTAAGTGTTGGCTGTGCCGGCGTTACTGTCACCTTACACCCGAGTACACACGTGGAGGTGTGTTCTGTGTGCCCGCACTATACAGTGAGGTGTGTGACGCTCACGCTGTGGAGTGTTTGCTTACAAGCTCGAGTGCACACACTCATAGTGATGAGTGTGTACTCACTATGCAACAGTGTGCCTACGCAAGTCTCATCATTTGGCTGAACAACTCTCATCATTTGGCTGCGTAACTCTCAGCATTTGGATGAACAATTCTCATCATTTAACGGCGCAACTGTCATCCTTATCATTTGGCTGAGCAACTCTCATCATTTGGCTGAACAACTCTCATCATTTGGCTGCGCAACTCTCAGCATTTGGCTGAACAACTCTAATCACTTGGCTGCGTAACTCTCATTATTTAGCTGTCGACTTTTGTCTTCGCTTGAGTGACTCCCATTATTTAATTAAGCTTCTCTATTCTGTGTTGCAGGTCTGTGATCGATCATGTATAAAGAATCGAATGTTAAGACGTGTGAACTTAGACCCTCGCCCTTCTCTTATGCATTGATTGGAAACATTTCGTATCGATTTTCTTGAGATTTAAACTTTAAATCTGACATCGAAGTGATTTGCTACTGAAATTTGATGTCGTGTGAGATAAGTGATGATATCAGGCCTTGAGTTCATAGGTTATGGTGCATGGTAGGGTGATGAGTTGGTGAGACCTGGGAATATTTTTTTTTATGTTCGTCTTGTTCTTCATATTCTTTGTAAGCAGTGAAGATCTTGATTAAAGAGTGAAGGAATTTGGTGCATTGTTTTTTATTAATATTTACAACCAAAATTATCAAGTGGATTAAACATATCAGAAGGCTTTTAGAAAATGACGCTCACCAACTCATTCACGAAGACGAGCAGCAGCAACAACGTCGTTGGCATCGTGAACAGCAGTTACTGTAACAACTTCCGCAGTCACTGTTACAGCGATAGAGACGTGTTCTGCTCAACAGATTCTGTGCTGCACAACTGCATCCATCATCCATTCAATTGCAGGCCTGAGCTTAAATGCTTGCAGTGCTCCCGAAAGAGTCAGAAAACTTCCAGTTCCAGCTGCGAGAGTTTGGCTTCAAGTCATTCATCGACAACGACTTCCTTACCACGTACCTCTTCGGAAGCTCCGGTGCTTCCATGTGCCAGACCTCGCGAGAACGTTCTGCTTGTCCCAGTTGAAATTCACTCCAAAGTCACGTCACGTTCTGAGGAACATGAAGTTAGATCTGTTGTCATGAATGTTAGTGACCGAGAAACTCCATCTTCTCAAGAGGTGTTTGGAGAATCGAATACATTTACGCACTCGATAGTTTTGCGCTCCAAGTTGAAAGACAACGAATACCTTCCTCCGAAACATTTACACAGATCGAAAAGTGAGAAAATTCGCAAGCCTCTTGATGAAATTTCTCCATCATCTACTAGCACCTATTCATTTTCTAGTCACCATATGCTTTCTGATAATATCACAAGCATTTACATCAGTGGGAGCCAAAAATGCCACAACAACGTAGTTCGGTGTAACACCGACGGATCTTTCCCGTCACTAAATGAACGAATTCATTCCGTCCTTCGCGGGTGTCAGTCAGCGGATTCATTTTGCCCCTCGTTGGACCAAAGGACGATTGAAGAAATCACGGAAGTTTCTCCTAGTGAACCAGACAAGCCACAAGGTTCGCTGAATACTTTAAGAATCGAAATTGATGACGTAAATTCAATAGTTGAGAGCAAGCAGCAAAATCAAGTCAAAAATGAAATAGTCGATCGTCCTAAGAGAGTTGACACAAGCAGTGCTCCACCAGAAAATTCTACCCGAGATGAACGACTGAGGAAAGCGAATTTCCTCGTGAGGAATCACAGCGAACTTAGTTTCGAGTTTTTAGATACATCGAAAAACCCAGATCGAAAACACTTGAGCATGTCTACCTCTTTGCCAACGCATGGATCTGCAGGGACAGACGCCTCCAAGAAATGGAGCGGTTTACGTGGCATTGTCATCACTGATGAGAACCTCGTCAATAGAATTCCTGTGTTCATATCTCCTTATACGTGTGATACGCCACAGCGGTTGGTGTCCAAAGTTCAGCTTAGATTTTCTGAAGTTGATGCAGGATTCCTCTCTGTGCCTGACACACAATTGCGACGCAGAAAGAAAAGAACTCGCAAGTCCAAGTCCGTTGAGAGGCTAGGGGCGCGCGAGCCCCAAAATATGGCTCTCGCAAAACGCCGGCTTTCGAGGAGCTGCTGCGAACTACTAGTACCTGATAAGGACTTTTCTGCTGAATATGAGCGAGCCAAGAATGATAATTCTCCAACCATCGCTCAAATCCACGATTTTCGTCAATCCGTCATAGAATCCAAGAAATTGGCGTGTAGTAATATCTGTTTACTGAACAAGAATGACTTAGATCATTTTGCAAACAGCAAGACGCAACAAGCCGTTACCCAGATTGACAAATCCAGTGAAAATTCAAACAAAAGCAAGTCTTTCAGTGCATTAGCAAATAGATTTATTTTAGATCGACTATCTTTTAGGAATAGCTTATTACGCTTCCATTCGTCCGGTGACCTGGTGCCTTCTAGTCAAAACAAACAGCGGAACTTGGCTGAAAGATCAAGAAAAAAATCCAACACTCTTCCTAACAACTTGTTCAAAAGTAGAGAATATGGCTGGGAAGATACGAAGACCAAACATCTGAAGATAAATTTACAGCTAAAGAAGAACAGAACTAAAGATATTTACAGTGAATACTTCAAAGAATCTAGTCATAGAGATGTAAATTTCCGAGCCAAAGGAACGGGTACAATCATCAATACATCTTTCTCCAAGTATGTCAGCAAATTCTTCTCTTTCCAAAAGGATGAAAATTCAACTAAGAATTCCTCTGCCGCGAACGATGCAATATTGTGGGAAATCAACTCCGCGACTCCGTTCGGGAAGCATACTTGGTCCTCTACAAACGACAAAACTAAATCTGATAACAATTCTACGAACGTCGATTTAAAAAATATCGTGATTCCTCAGGCAACATTCCAGTCAAGTTTGTTTATCAACGATTTGCTTAACGACCAGGACCAATCGATCAGTTATCGATCTAGTCTCGAAAATATTCGGTTGATAAAGCCAACCGATAAAGCTGCGAAATCCACCAGCGCGTCTGCAACATCCACTAACGCTGCTGCAACATCCATCAACAATGATACCACATCCACCCATACACCTCCTACGTTCACAAATGCGGCGGCAACATCCAGCAACCCAGCTACAAAATCCACCCTAACGCATACACCAGTAAATTCAATACAAAATCTGAACGGTAGTGAGCAGACTAACAATCCTACAACAAACTCGAGTGACAGCGTCTCGACGCCCCGTACCGTCACAAGGCGTGCCAAGCACGCCAGAATTCTGGAGTCGGTCCCTCGCTTCTGGCGAGCTGGCAGGCATAGAGTCCAGGCAGCCTCGGTCGTCACTGACAATGTAGTAAGTGTCTTCGTGTTCGTACGACTGACTGGGTGATGGTTCTGTCCTGCGGTGCTTAACTAACCTCTAATTCGCTCACATGATGTCCTCCATTAAAGTACACTAACTTAACATGGTGCCGCTATAGTCGTCTTCCTAGGTTGAAAGTTTTGTATTTCCTTTGAGGATATTACGAGATTGGTTCCATTAACAACCAGGATTGTTGGATATATTCAATTAGACTTGTAATATGGTAGATAGATTTTAAAAATGCTATTCTTACTTTTTTTTCTTAGTTCATTAACTTTCATTATTCTTTCGAATATGATGGAGTTCTTACAAAAATATTACTCTTACACCAAGTATACCATCTCTTTCATGGCTCTTATCTAAGTGTTACAATCATCGCAAGGACCTTGATATTACTGATAGGTGAAAACGCTAAACTTTGACCGACTACATATATACCTCCCCTTATCGCATTATGTTTGTAAAAGCACAACACTGAACACGCCCACGGTATTCGCTACAGCGATAACATTGTCCACCCAACACGTATTAAATATATCATATATGTTACTGTTAATAAAATCAACGGCATTGTCCACATTCTTAACACAACAGAGACAAAACTCTAACGAAACAAAATATTAACCATGACAATCGATGTCATAATGATCATCAAGTATAGCAAAATTTGTGATAATTAAACAGTGAAAGTGGTGATACGAATCACTTTTTCGGAATACAAGTTATCAACTGAGACGCTATTTTGAGTTATTGTAGTGACCTTGAACAAATTTGCCCATCCAAGTACTTAATTGTCAAATTGTTATCGAACGTAATTCTGTGATAACACAATCTATCGAGATACGACTCGGCTAAAGATTGGACGCGTTGATTTTGCTATTGATAAACCTCGCAGTCAGTTAACTCTGTTGGATGTACGCCAAAATTTCTTCTGTATCATGAAGACTGTTATTCCTTAATTCTATAGCTGGCAATATTGTTTTTATCTGGACCTGCAGGTCACACCTAGGAATCTAACACATTTCACGGAGGCAACGATTGTTGCCCGTTTAGACATCACAGATTATTTAGCAGAATCTATTTTCTTAGAATAGGTAGTGGGCAGAATCGGAAGTGAAAATTATTATACAAAATTTTCAATCGAAAATTGTTTGTTTTAATCAACGCCTTGGCTGGATAAATGACTATTCATTTCACTGTGTTATGATCATTTGGAAAATTCTATGACATACAACTTCTATAATCGATTTGAAAATAGATTTTGAGCCAATCATTGAATCAGAGTCACCGGAGTAAGTCCCCAACTCAAAACAACAGAGACAAGTCATCTCACACCAGCGTGGGTCGTATTTAATGCTCAGATTATAATCATTATAACTGAACCTGGATCCATAAAAATTATTTACTTCCGTACCGAACATTGTCTGGTCAGAAAATACCAATAAGAGACTGACATTTTGCACTTGGAAACAAATTTCCATTAAGTGGCAAATTATAGGCAAGAGAACCAAGTTGATAGATTAGACGGTAGGTTTAGTGCACAAACGCAGCATGTCAAGCACGATCACGAATGTTTTCTTCATTTGCTTCGATGGAAACTAGTGAGCAGTGATTGTCAAACTAATTTTAAATACAGGCTCTTTGCTACTACTACCGTGGAAATGAAGTACCGGTAAATATATAAACTTGAACAAGAACTTGGATCACGATTTGTTTTCGTCATCTATTAGCCCTGTAATAACTAAAATGTACTTTAAATACGGATTTTAGTCGCATCAAAACAAATCTTTGTGTCTACGTTGAACACAGCATTAATTTCAGGTCCCTTGATGTATTTTTGACAGTGAAGACGCGTCTTAAGAAAAAAACTAGTTAATGAGGAAGAAACAGGACCTGGCCCATGTTTGTCTTTAGTAAACTCTGATGTGTTTTGAAAATAGATGAGGAATATAGAAATATATACACAAGCCACACCACGATTTGGAATAAAAATTTTGAACATTTACGGATAAATTGGTTCTTTTATTTCGTTCGTTCTTGCAATATGTTTTAATTCAGACTGGACGCTCTAGCGCGTGGGCTAAAATAGAAATAAACTTGAACAAAAACTTGAATCGCGATTTGTTTTCGTCATCTATTAACCCTGTATTAACTAAAATGTACTTTTAATACGGATTTTAGTCGCATCAAACCAAATTTTTTGTCTACATTGAATACAGCCTTAATTAATATCAAATCCCTTGGTGTTATTTTTGATGGTGATGACGCGTCTTAAGAAGAAAACTATTCAATGAGGAAGAAACAGGACCTGGCTTATGTTCGTCTTCGGTAAACTCCAATGTGGTTTGAGAAATAGACGAGGAATATAGAAATATATACGCAAACCACACCCTGATTGTGATAAAAATTGAGAGCATTTACGGATAAAGCGGTTCTTATTTATAAGCGGTTATATTTTGTTCATTCGTGCAATGTGTTTTAATTCAGACTGGACGCTCTAGCGCGTGGGCTGCAACGTGTTCGATTCACCGAGGATCTACCTGACTAATGTGAGCGACGTGCGTCGTAAGAACATGTCCGTCCAACGTATTATGAATCCCCAAATTTGAGCTATCACTTGAGATATAGATCTAGACGATCTATGAACACACCTCAACCGAGTTTCTCTGAAGGTCAGCTACTGGAACAGTTCTACCAACTAAGTCGAAAATCTATAGGCCGAAGTCTGCAATAGCCGTTATTTGAGTGTTGTTAATTTTAGGCTCTGTTGGCTGTCGACGCTGCCTAATTTTCCGCAATGAAATCTACGGCAACCGAGTGCAAGCAGCCTCCTGAATTATGGAGCGCTGTTGTGAGCATGGATTGCAACGGAAGTCGGGTCCAACTTGGGTCGTTGAAAATACAATCGTACTCGGAATATTGCGCTATGCATACATAACACAGAACGTTTTATATGTGCATTTGTTAGGTTAATTGTTATTAGCAATTCTTAATGTTCTGAAATATTATCAAGATCTTTCATTCATGAGATAACGCTCATTCTGCATGCTATCCTCACTCGCGCTCACCTAGGAAACGTTCGCTGGAACCCCACGCGCTTTTTGCGATGTTGACGGATTAGCGCGAGAGATTGCAACCAGCATTAGATTTGCTTATTAGGATTTATGAAGCCGTCGATCCACCCTCCTGCTGCGCTGTATAAGCTCTCATGAGCGAGCATCGATCTATCATGACGACGTCGAAGACTCGTAAGTTTCTTTGTACAGCGGCTCTACTGGAAGAGCTGTTGTCAATATCCTTCCATTTATTCCTTCTCGTCAAGCTTTTAGGTCGGCCTACTGACAAGTCGGCTTGCACAACGCTTTGTTCGAATAAATGATTCTTTCTCGGCCCACAGACATGTCGATTTATACAACGCAATGCTCTGATAAACGTATCTTTCGCGGCCTGATTCACTGGGCTGAAATAAATCCATGTTTATTGAACATGGACCGCAGTTGAACTTCGCCTTAGCTTGAAGCCTCTATAGACATACACCCGCGCGCCACCTTGCAATTTTAACCCTCTATCGGCAGTATCGGGAGCATAACTTTCAAGTGAAATTGTACGTAAACTATTGAGTGTAGCAACCTGAGGACGTTTGTACGCAACAGAGAACATTTAAAAGTAACTTTCAACTTTAATTATACGTAAACTATTGAGTGTAGCAACCTGAGGACGTTTGTACGAAAGAGAGAAAATTTTAAAGTTGTACGAGACGCAACCATCAGTGCAAGTCATTTTGCGCTCACTAGAATGGATCCTTTTTTGGAAGTAGGCTTGTGACAATATTGCTCCGTTTACTCATGTCAGGCAGTAGAGGCGGTTAACTAGGATTGCAACTCAGCTCAGATCAACTGTCTTGATTATTGCATACAATTCAACTTCTCATTGATGACAAGAGGAGGACGAAATTCTCGCTCCATCGATTCAAATGTTTTTCTTTTCTTTCAGCAAATAGTCTAATGCAAATGATCGCTGAAGCTTATGTGTGATGTGCATTCAATTATAACAATAATGTAAGAATGCCATAATAACTTTGCACATGTCATGTTTACTTATAGGGGCCATTCCTAATACCTAATCAGGCAATTTCTCAAACTAATGTTAAATCCGTACGGATAATTTCTATAATGGTAAATTGTTTTAGTCATTGCATTTCTTCTCCTGTGGTACTCAGAGTTTTGGATGTCATTAGGGAGAAAGATGTTTTCTTATTTCGCATCGATAGCTAGTATCGAATTATGAATGTGCGAATATCTCACTTATAACGCAAAGAACGATTGGAGCAAATTTTGACACAGAATCGCTGACAGGACCAAAACTTCAGCAATACAACTGCAATGTTCGAGGCGTCAGCAGCCGCTGCCACAATGCCCTCGAACATTGCGCAGTTCATGCCATTGCAGGTTATTCTGTCAGGAGGCACAGGGGTTGGTTGACTAAGTGCGTGAGTTATAAGTAAGATATTTCTTTCTATAGAACTTATCTTGATAGGGGGTGGTAGTAAAAGAGAGGTATATTAGAGGTATTAGGCTAAGTCGTCGACCGTTAGGTCGGAATTGCTCTAATGCGAGTTACATGGCAGCGTACTGGTCAGTTACTGGGGCCTTACTAAGGTTCCCAGCCCTTTTATAGAATCACGTCTTCCTCCCACTGCTGAGGTCTTGATCACGTGATGTGTCACGTGATGTTGTTTATGCTGACTCAGGTCTAATACTTTTCCGTCGATCTCTACCACGTCTAGTGTCTATTATGCCTCATTTACAGATAACCTAATCTTAAAATATAATTATTAACTGAATGAGGCGCCTCACTGACAACGGACATTTTCACTGCAGAGCTTTTACAGTTCATGCCACTGCAGTTGAAACCATTATTGCTCAAGTTGCGTTACGGAGAAGCACGCTCATATGAAGTGCTGCTCTCGCTCGAGCAGCGGCCCCTTCTCCTCATCAGTTTCAGGTCAGCGCGATCTCTGCCTAAAAAAAATATAAGTAAAAAATCCTCTGGTCTCACATGGCGCAAAAAAATGGAGGCGGTACAAACACCTGTCGTGTTGCGGCTACGCCAGGCGTATCAGATTTGTTTGATCTCAAGCAAATTAAAGGGCAATGTCGTTCTCAGGTGATACGAGAGCGCGATGTGTTGTCTGCTGCATCTTGTTCGCAGTAATGCGTTAAAAGAAATTTGTTAACATTGAATCTCAAAATTAAAATCTTGACCTATTTATAGATCGAATCAGCCATTTAATATATTGGAGTTCAATGTTCGCGTATGTGTTTGCGTTATCACTTTTAAGAAAGAAATCGAGCTACTAGATACCTGCGCTAGTATCCCGATATCGGCATTTATTTATCATGTACTAAGTTCGAGTTAATTTCTCAGCCCTGCGGGAAATGAACTCAAATTGCTCGCGGCTCCCATGGTAGCGGGCCAAGTTTTGGCCACTCATTTAGTTGTAAGTCGCCGTACTTAATCAAGCAAGAATAGATGTAAAAAGTGTATAATTCTTTCTGTGGTGACATGGTGACTAATGGGTAGCAGGGATCCAACCTAAACCATCATCATTAGATGGCTCCTATAGTTTAAAGTACCTATCCTCTATTTCCGTACATGTACACTGTTCTGTTAAAATTCAGATATGTTTTACTGAAGACCAGAGAATTAGTTTCATTGATAATTTTATTACTATATTTTTTCGTTATATCTTACAATATTATGTTACAATGTATAATTATTTCGATACAAATCTCATTATTTAAGTAGTATCCCACTTACATAATTTTGTACTTATGTCGATTCACATGCCCTTAATGCGTCTTGTAATTTGATAATGAATTTTGATTCATTTCAAGCGTTGCTAAAATATGAAAAAAAGTCTTTATTTACCTGATTTTCGATTTACCAATGCCAACGAAAATTATTTCATGAATTGAAAAAAGCTAATGAGGACTAATAAAACTAATTGTTTAGTCTCCAATCAAACCTGTTTGAAAAAAATCTGGCATCCTATAGTAATGATCTGTTAAAAAGTATGGAAGTCTGTGCATTTCTCTTGAATAATTTCATAATGTCATTCCTAGGTGAATTATTTGTTCCGCTGTAGCAGCTATTTAATGTCTGTCATTTGTGTATCGCTGCTGCAGCAGCTGTATTAATGCTTGACGTTTGTGTTACAGCTGCAGCAGCTGTATTAATGCCCGACGTTTGTGTGTTACAGCTGTATTATTGCCCGACGTTTGTGTGTTACAGCTGCAGCAGCTGTATTAATGCTTGACGTTTGTGTGTTACAGCTGCAGCAGCTGTATTAATGCCCGACGTTTGTGTGTTACAGCTGCAGCAGCTGTATTAATGCCCGACGTTTGTGTGTTACAGCTGCAGCAGCTGTATTAATGCCCGACGTTTGTGTGTTACAGCTGCAGCAGCTGTATTAATGCCCGACGTTTGTGTGTTACAGCTGCAGCAGCTGTATTAATGCCCGACGTTTGTGTGTTACAGCTGCAGCAGCTGTATTAATGCCCGACGTTTGTGTGTTTCAGCTGCAGCAGCTGTATTAATGCCCGACGTTTGTGTGTTACAGCTGCAGCAGCTGGTGGTCGCTGGAGAGCTCACGTGCAGCAAGGAAGACGCTGCGTCGCTGGCTTGCATTCAACTGCGCATCGAAGAAACTTGTAACCCCAACAACCCCTCACTAAATATCTATGCCCCTCCCCAACAACCCCAGGCCACGTCCAGCACACCCTCGACAACCCCATCCACATCTCAGGCAGCCCCAGGCACCCTTGGGGTCCCTGGGGCTACCATTCTGAAAAAAACGGTATCATCAGTTGCTTCAACCTCATCGCAAGCGACATGTGGGGTGAAGGTCACTCCATCCACTCCCCACATCACCACCACAGCCCCACCGATGCTGGTGACGCCCCGAGGCAGCACCTCGACCCTCACGGGGACCGTCACTCCCCATTTCGGCGCCCTGTCCCCACAGCATCACCCCAACACTCCCGCGTGTCCGCCTTCCCCATGTTTGTCATCCCACCACAGCATCCCCACCCTCCCCCCGCACCTGCAGCAGTCCAGCAGTAACCTGCTGCAGCAGGCGGGCAGCAGCAGCAACCTGCTGCAGCCTGCAGGTGCTGCATTCAGCTTCGGTGCTCAGCTCACAGGCAGCTTGAGCAGCACGCTCACCAACACCATCTCGCGCCGCTCCTTCTCAGCGGCCTCCCCCAGCTCCCACTGGCTCCACGTGCCTCCCTCCCCCCAGCCCCGGGTACGTACGCATCCCCCACGTGCCCCCTCCCCCCAGCCCCGGGTACGTACTCATTCCCCACGTCCCCCCAGCTCTGTATGATATGTGGGGAGTGATATAAAAAAAGCATATATCTGTGCATGATTGCAATTAATAACCATATTACTAGAAACTCTTGCATCAGTTAAAACGAGAGCTCTAACACTCTCGTATGGTAATTACCATATGAGAGTGTATTGTCGCTCTCATATGGTAATTACCATATGAGAGTGTCGGGAGACATGATACGGTGTAACTAATAATGTAACTAATATTACTCGGACCTGTCTCCTATATTTGTCTGGAACTGTGCTTTTATTGCCATCAGCCGTCAGAGCTGACGCAATTTCTGAATCATAACTAATATAATATCTCTAACCATTAATAATCATTAATATGACCATTCTAATAACCATTAATGACTAAAAATAATAATAAGTATAATAACTATTTCACCGAGCATGTTTTAAATACAACAAACCATCCCTCCGAGCATTTAAATGCAATAAACCACTTCATCTTGCACAAGCAAGTCACCATTAGTGAATAGACTCGTACGTCGGTTCATTTTAGGAACTTTTTCCGTGACAGTGACATCCCTCCCTGATCTACTTTCATTTGCTTGTGTATTTCAGATTTAGTAAATTTATATAAATAGTGACGGAAATGATATTTTTTGAACAATTTACTTTGATTTTTTTCCTGAAAAATTAGCCGTATAGAATCCTTTTCAAGCCCTCGAGTCTAGGGATTAAACTCGAATGCATTCGCTGTAAATTATTCTGGCACTGTGGAATATAATGAGCCTTATTTGCCATCGATTGTTTCTTGCTGGTGATTACGATTTGATCTTTAAAAGGCGTTCGAAATATCCACCTTTCTAACCACCGATAACTAAATCTTCAAATTAAATATAAGTTATCAATACAAAACAAAATGCAGCACATTGTTTTACTGTAAGTCGTGTGGTCGCAGCTCGCCATATGAGCCTCGAGCTATCGGCGCAGTCAATGTGTCAAGTCTTATACATAATATTTCTAAGCTACAGCTCTTCTATTTAGCGCAGTATTTGAAAAAAAACTGCCATTGGCTTCAATTCTCTAGTGAAGTGTCATTAGTTTGTTAGTCTTATTTCTATATCAGCTTGTGTTTCAAATGTGAGAGGGTGATTATGTATGCGCGGTGCTTTATTTGTCTGTAAACATACGTGTTGTTCAGACAATTGTTATTCTGCGTCTGAATAAATTCGCGGGCTGAGAATTTATTCTGCATTTTCTTAGCCCACGGTAGTTTACGTAACTTTCTTGGAGGTGTGCAGGGTAGCATCCAGCTGTTGTTTACGTTACCCTCTTGGTGGTGTGCAGGGTAGCATCCCGCTGTTGTTCACGTTACCCTCTTGGTGGTGTGCAGGGTAGCATCCCGCTGTTGTTCACGTAGCCCTCTTGGTGGTGTGCAGGGTAGCATCCAACTAAGCATCCCGCCGTCGCCCGACTCCACCCCTCCCCCCAGCCCCGGGCACGTACTCATTCCCCACGTGCCTCCATCCCTCAGCTCTGTGTTGTGTGTGTGGAGTGATATACGAGAAGCATATACCTGTGCGTGTTTGCGACTCACAACCATATTACTAGAAACTCTTGCATAAGTTAAAACAAGAGCTTTACGACACTGTGTTATGTCTTCCGTCACTCTCATTATGTTGATGTAACTATTATTACTCGCACCTTTCTCCTATCTTTGTCTGGAACTGTGCTTTTATCGCCATCAGAGCGGACGCAGCTTCTGAATAAAAACCATTATAACAACTATAACCATCAATAACCAGTAATATGAACATTATGATAACCATTAATAACTCTATATAATAATAATTATTTCACCGAGCATCTTTTAAATACAACAAAGCACCCCTCCGAGCACCACTTTAATGAAATAAACCACTTCATCTAGCACAATTAAGGCACAATCAATGAATAGACTCGTACGTCGGTTAATTTTCAGAATGTTTTCCGTGAAAGTGACATCTCCTGATCTGCTCTCATTTGCTTACCTACTTCAGATTTAGTAAATTTATATAAATAGTGAAGGAAGTGATATTTTTCGAACAATTCGCTTTGAGATTTTTCCTAAAAATATAGTCATATAGAATCCTGTTCAAGTCCTAGAGTCTACGGATTAAACTCGTATGCATTCGCTGTAAATTATTCTGGCACTGTGGAATATAATGAGCCTTATTTGCGATCGGTTGTTTTTTATTGGTGATTATGAATTGATCTTTAAAGGGCGTTCCTTCTAACCGCCAATAACCAAATCTTCAAATGAAACGCTTCAAATGAAATCTTCAAATGAAATATTTCTAAGCTACACTTCTTCAATTTAGCGCAGTATCTGAAAAAAACTGCCATTGGCTTCAATTCTCTAGTGAAGTGTCGTACCGGTATATTACTCTTTTTTCTATTTAAGCTTGTGTTTCAAACGCGAGATGGTGATTATGTATGCCTGGTGCTTTATTTGTCTGGAAACATGAGTGTTTTTCAGACAATTGTTATTCTGCTTCTGAATAAATTCGCGGTCTGAAAATTTATTCTGCCTTTTCTCAGCCCACGGTAGTTTACATAACTCTCTTGGAGGTGTGCACGGGAGCATCCCGCTGAGCATCCCGCTGTTATTCACGTTACCCTCTTGGTGGTGTGCAGGGTAGTATCCAACTGAGCATCCCGCCATCGCCCGACTCCCGCCGCCACACCATCGTCGGCACCACCGACGACGACGAGGCGTCCATCGCCGCCGTCACCTTCGGGTGGTCGCCGTCCAAGAGGATCTCGACTGCCTTCCCCTCGAGTGAGAGCTTCGTGGGGGGCGCCGGCGACCTCTTCAGGGGCTGCTACGGGGCCTTAGACCCCCACAAGAAGATGGGGTCTCAGCAGGGGTTACTGCTGCAGCGCTGCCTCCCTCCTGAGTACTGGCGGGGCAAGAACATGGCGCGCCTCATCAAGGTGGGTACTGACGGGGCAAGAACATGGCGCGTCTCATCAAGGTGGGTACTGGCGGGGCAAGAACATGGCGCGCCTCATCAAGGTGGGTACTGGCGGGGCAAGAACATGGCGCGCCTCATCAAGGTGGGTACTGGCGGGGCAAGAACATGGCGCGCCTCATCAAGGTGGGTACTGGCGGGGCAAGAACATGGCGCGCCTCATCAAGGTGGGTACTGGCGGGGCAAGAACATGGCGCGCCTCATCAAGGTGGGTACTGGCGGGGCAAGAACATGGCGCGCCTCATCAAGGTGGGTACTGGCGGGGCAAGAACATGGCGCGCCTCATCAAGGTGGGTACTGGCGGGGCAAGAACATGGCGCGCCTCATCAAGGTGGGTACTGGCGGGGCAAGAACATGGCGCGCCTCATCAAGGTGGGTACTGGCGGGGCAAGAACATGGCGCGCCTCATCAAGGTGGGTACTGGCGGGGCAAGAACATGGCGCGCCTCATCAAGGTGGGTACTGGCGGGGCAAGAACATGGCGCGCCTCATCAAGGTGGGTACTGGCGGGGCAAGAACATGGCGCGCCTCATCAAGGTGGGTACTGGCGGGGCAAGAACATGGCGCGCCTCATCAAGGTGGGTACTGGCGGGGCAAGAACATGGCGCGCCTCATCAAGGTGGGTACTGGCGGGGCAAGAACATGGCGCGCCTCATCAAGGTGGGTACTGGCGGGGCAAGAACATGGCGCGCCTCATCAAGGTGGGTACTGGCGGGGCAAGAACATGGCGCGCCTCATCAAGGTGGGTACTGGCGGGGCAAGAACATGGCGCGCCTCATCAAGGTGGGTACTGGCGGGGCAAGAACATGGCGCGCCTCATCAAGGTGGGTACTGGCGGGGCAAGAACATGGCGCGCCTCATCAAGGTGGGTACTGGCGGGGCAAGAACATGGCGCGCCTCATCAAGGTGGGTACTGGCGGGGCAAGAACATGGCGCGCCTCATCAAGGTGGGTACTGGCGGGGCAAGAACATGGCGCGCCTCATCAAGGTGGGTACTGGCGGGGCAAGAACATGGCGCGCCTCATCAAGGTGGGTACTGGCGGGGCAAGAACATGGCGCGCCTCATCAAGGTGGGTACTGGCGGGGCAAGAACATGGCGCGCCTCATCAAGGTGGGTACTGGCGGGGCAAGAACATGGCGCGCCTCATCAAGGTGGGTACTGGCGGGGCAAGAACATGGCGCGCCTCATCAAGGTGGGTACTGGCGGGGCAAGAACATGGCGCGCCTCATCAAGGTGGGTACTGGCGGGGCAAGAACATGGCGCGCCTCATCAAGGTGGGTACTGGCGGGGCAAGAACATGGCGCGCCTCATCAAGGTGGGTACTGGCGGGGCAAGAACATGGCGCGCCTCATCAAGGTGGGTACTGGCGGGGCAAGAACATGGCGCGCCTCATCAAGGTGGGTACTGGCGGGGCAAGAACATGGCGCGCCTCATCAAGGTGGGTACTGGCGGGGCAAGAACATGGCGCNTTGATGGTTGCACGCTGAGGATGGTTGATGGTTGCGCGCTGAGGATGGTTGATGGTTGTTGGTTGATGGTTGATGTGCGCAGCTCTGAGGTCACGTCGATTCCGAGGGAAGGGCCGCGGGTTTCCAGAAGTGCGCCCGTCAGTAGCTGCTGGGCTGCGACGAGGGCAGGTTGTGTGTCTGTGACGCTGCTCTGCCGACGCTGTCTGGAAATTGTTCCGCAGTGCGATCTCAATTCAGTGTGTATAGATAATTCATTTTTCTGCAAGCCATGTTGAGATGTTCAGAGTTGGATTCTATATAAACTATTTATAAGTCCTGAATAACAAAGATACGCAAACGACTCTTGTGTTAATCAAGCGCTCTGTGCATTTTGTTGTCACTATTTCTGCGATGTCCTTATTTATGCCCTGCATTGATGGCAGCCGTGTAAGGTTTCCTTTTGTACACATTTCGACCGCTTTATGAACGATCACCATTTAGAGTTGACTGTGCATTAGTTAACATTGCAGTCGTTTTATAAATATATTAATCATCCTTTATTAACAAACTAGAGTGTTTCAGGTCTGCCGCAATTTTTAAAGCTACAGACTATCTATAGCCAGGATCAAATGTCATATTTTCAACTAAGATTCTCTTTGCTCAAAAGTCCGTCCAATTTTCAAGTTGACTCTCCAGAACATCAATTAATAACTACCAGAAGACGCTTCTAGAATTAGGTAAGCATAATATCCACATGGTATTACCAATTGTACAGAGACATTCAGCCAGACATATTATATGATCATTGCTTGTTTGTATCGCATGCTCAGGCCAGAACAACGACTATAAATGCCGGACCGATCGCCACCCGCCCTCTTGAAATAAATTATGTTTATGGTCAACTGAATTGAGCGTCGGGAAATTTGCTCGTAATTTAGATCGTTCTCTGTTGCGTCGATCACTATTGACAAATATGTTTGCATGCTCGTGATACTCGTAAACGACTTGCAATTGTATTGGAGTGATGTTGGTATGAGGTCGTGGCCTGGCGATTGGGGTGCCATAAACGGAGTGCGCGACCCGCGGTTGAAACCATCATCATCTCACGCGATGCAGGCGCCGAATCTTGAAGTGTGACCTGCGCATGATGAAGGAGCACACATAGGACTTGCGGATGATGAAGAGGCGGAAGGCGATTGAAATACGAAGCTTTATACGATTGAAATGCGAAGCTTTGTACGATTGAAAGACGAAGCTTTATACGATTGAAATACGAAGCTTTGTACGATTGAAAGACGAAGCTTTGTACGATTGAAATACGAAGATTTGTACGATTGAAATACGAAGATTTGTACGATTGAAATGCGAAGCTTTGAACGATTGAAATACGGAGCTTTCTACGATTGAAATACGAAGTTTATACGATTGGAATACGAAGTTTATACGATTGGAATACGAAGCTTCGTTTGACGGCATATTTGAAGCTACAAAATACCGACGTTAACTTGAAAGTAATGCATCGTTTGTGCTTCCAGATGCCTACATTTATTCTGGCTGCGTAACGAATTCTTTTATCACGTTTTGTCCACAAATATCAAGTCAAGTACTCCGGAGTCCCTAAACTTTGAACCACATTATTCTTCTCTCAAATGGGAATTTCCCCAATGGATCGTCTGATAGACAGTCACGGCGGCATATGTCTGTCTGGACTGATGGATCGTCTGATAGACAGTCACGGCGGCATATGTCTGTCTAGACTGATGGATCGTCTGATAGACAGTCACGGCGGCATATGTCTGTCTAGACTGATGGATCGTCTGACAGACAGTAACGGCGGCTTATCCCAGACTGGACGGATCAGACACTCGGATCCCTCTTATCATTTGATCCAAATACAGGGAGATTCATGGAAATGTCATATTTTGTATTTCGCGCCAAGCAACCAGATGTTGTAGGAAAAGGGCGGGTAGGATTTCATACGAAAGGCAAGATCGTGAAGTTTTTTATCCCCCCTAGTCAGCAGCCACTACGCATTGGACAAGTGAGCAGCATGCGTTTGCTTTCGAGGCATACTTTTCTAATGGCCGTTTTGCAGCGTTGTCTCCGTCTGACGCAATATTTCGCAGAGCGCCTCATCTCTTTGAGAGGTGACCTTTGGCCGGCCCGATCCCCGATTTGGCTTTGTGTGATTTTTTATTTGGTTATCTTAAATCAATTGTTTACCATGACTGTTGCAAGGACCCTACCTCATTTGAAGAACAACATACGCCAAGCCATCGCCAACATACCCGTCAAAATGCTTCAGCGAATTGAACGCAATTTGAAGATGAATGAATGCATTGACAATGGGGACCGTCATTTATCCGATTTCATCTTTAAAATTAAGTGGTAAAAAAATTGTTAATATCTTTTGAAATAAATTCATACTATAATATCTTTACTACTTCTTTTTTGTTGAGCCTTCAAATCAGGAAGTTTCCGTGAATCGCCGGCCCTGTATCTGCCTTTTGAGCTGTCAGAGCGACAACATTTAACGGCTGTCGCAATATTTCTGCAGTGTGTGCGCAAGTCCTGACTAAATGCACCGCCCCTGCCACCAAATAAGAGTCTCTCTCCAGCTACGAAGAACTGCCGATTCCGCGTCTGGAAAATTCGCGTCTAACGACCGCATTGAGCTTCTCTGAATGAAGTTTCAATTACAGTGTCTTTCTGACCGACTTAAAGCTGCATTTGCCTTCAAATTTGAATAAAGTGGAAGAAGTCGCTCTTGTTGTGGTTGTATGATTGACACGTGGTCGGTACAAATTTACGATTCTGCTCCAAACCAGTTTGGAGAAATTTCCTCCATTTCCGGTAAAAACTTTGACTTCTGACGTTCAAATTTGTTTCATTCATCACTGATAATAGAGAATTTAAAAATAATTTCGCACAATTGTGATTTTTGCGTTAAAAAAAATTAATGACTGACGACAAGATCAGCCCATCTATTCTGTTTTTAACTGAAGATTAGACTCACCAATGCTTCAATGAATATAATAAACAATAAAATCTATACAAGACTTTAAACTTGATACACTATACACAATTGTATTCTAGCGTAGTTTCTTTGGTCTTTTTGTGCGTTCTTCCGTTTTATCTGAAAAAAATATCAATTTCTGCGCATTATTTCCTCGTAAACGCTCCCGTTCGTGTCCAAGTAACTGAAATCATTTGAGAAATTCCCCTAGACTTCTGGCCGGTAACTCTCTTCGTCATCTCCCATGTTATTGTTATAAGCTTTTAATCATCATATGATAACTTTATGGATAATTTTCATTGCTGTGTGATGAAACAACTTAACAATTTTTACATCATGAGTCGATTTATAGTTAGGAATTTCTTGCATGTCCTTCTGAAGATGATTAATTATAATGACTTTTTGCTTCTTCTTAATATCCTTCATTCCGTTTTAATTCGGTTCCTCTGTGTGGTATGGATTTCTTTCCCTGGTTACTTGTTTTTTGCCTTTGTTTTCGACAAAATTGTTTCTTCGATTTTTTTTTACCTTCAGAACTAATGTCGTTCGTGCTTCTGGCTACGAATGGCTCAGTAATTGATGAAGAACAATGGGATTTATTATCTCTAAGATTTATATCTACTGAATTTGTGACGTCTCTTCTTATTATGCATGCAATGTTATTAATAATGTCACCATATTTGATCTTTTGGATTTCATCTGATTTGTACTTGCAGTGTGGATGAAGCATAACATGAAGATAGCCGTGATAAAATAAAGAAACGTATAAATTAAATCAGCGTTCTGGCGATTTAATTTGTTTAGTTTTAATTAATTTAATTAATTTGATTTAATAAATTTCTGCAGTAAAGCTGAACCTCAGTTGGCACGGATATGACCCGTACAAATTCGTGACTGCTCAACAACTCCTGTTTCTAATCAAATTCTGGCTCGTTCAGTCCTTGGTGACATTCGCAGGCATTACTCTTCGGGACTTGATTATTTTCTTTTAATTAAATTGTCATTGCTAAATATAAACAGTTTATGTTAAGCAGAAGTTGGGAGTATAAGTTACGAAACACAAAAACTTATGTTAGAAACAATGATTCGATAGCCTTGACTGTTTAAATTAGGAGCCGAGTAATCTTGTATAGAGGACGGTCTGGATCGCATGCCACACGTAAGTAAGAGCAGGGTGGTCCAGAATAAGAGTTGACCTGGAGCTGGTGTGGGATGTGGGATACACCCCTACTACGATGACCCCATGTACACCGCCGTGTACTATCATGTGTCAGCCAATGTATGTCAAAACTACACGTTATTGTTGATATTAATAATGATATCAGTGCCCCTAGGCGATGCGATATGGAGGCTTTTCTGTATAGAGGTCACGAGTTCTGATGTTGGAAACCCGATTGTATCATTAGTTTTGTCAATGTAGGTAGATTTGAATGTAGCCACAACTTTGGCACTAACATTTATAGTAAGGTAATTTCAGTAGTAAAATATTCCAAATCTTGTAACTCGATCGTGGAACGGGAAACTCATTGTAAATGTTGAGTTATCATAATAATTTTGTAAATAATTTTTCACGTGTCATTCATTCGTATGTGTTACATTGTCAACATTGTCGGAGTACATACGCCGGACCAGAAAGTATAAACAGTATGCACCTGGAAATATTATACCAGGCTGAGTGCCCCACACAATAGTTATTGAACGAACTCCTAAAATTTGTTTAGTCATTCTTTTGTTGATGGGGCTATTTGGTTTGGTTGCACAGGACCAGAAGCGCAAGCTTTTCCACACGTCCGTTTACGACTCCGAGGTCGCGCTAAAGAAGCTCTACATCCAGACGATCAAGCGGCTACCCGCCTACGCCTGCCCCCTGCACCACGTCAAGGAACTGCTCGCTACCAAGACGAAGAAGAAGGTAAATGTAACTCTTGGGAACTGGGGTAACTCTTGGAAACGGGGTAACTCATAGCAACTGGGATAACTCTTAGGAGCTGGGGTAACTCATAGCAACCGGGATGATTCTTGGAAACGGGAAACTCGTGGCCACTGTGGTAACTCTTAGCAACTGGGGTAACTCTTAGGAACTGGGGTAACTCATAGCAACTGGGGTAACTCGTAGCAACTGGGGTAACTCTTGGAACTGGGGCAACTCATAGCAACTGCGTAGCAACTGGGGTAACTCTTTGGAACTGGGGTAACTCTTGGAAACGGGAAACTGGTAGCAACTGGGGTAGCTCTTAGAAACTAGGGTAACTCTCGAAAGTCGGTTAACTCGTAGCAGCTGGGGTAAATCTTGGGAACTGATGTACCTAATTCTTAGAAATTGAGGTAACTCTTAAGAAACTGGGGTAATGGCAGTAACTAACGGATATTCCCGACGCTTGCCTTGCTCCAGGCGTCACGACTGCTGGGCATCGGGCTCTCGAGCGTCGTGCTGCTCGACACCAAGACCAAGATTTTGGCCAAGAGTCAATCCACGCACGACTTGCTTCAGGTACGTGTAGATGCAGCGCTGGTATAGCTGACTTAGCGCTGGTATAGCTGGCGACAGCCTGGCATAGCGCGGGTATACCTGGCGTAGCGCTGGAATAGCTGCCGAAGCGCTGGTTTAGCTGGCGTAATGCTGGATTAGTCATTTTCAAACCAGGAAATGGCCTTCAACACTTAAAACGCGCTCTTCTTCCAGAAGTCACGGACACAGTATATAGACTACGTACTTTAGATTGCGTCTTGCTGCGTTGCGCATGTTATAACTCCCGCCGCGCACTCTACGCCTCAGTCCGCTGTGCCGACACTCAGCGGTGCGTGCGGCACGCGTCGGCGAGCGACCGGCAGCTGATGGTTCGTATTTATGTGTAGGTTTGGGAGGATGGAGCAACACGGCGGCGACTGCAAGTGGTGTCGCCTCCTGTACTGACCGGCGTAGTAACTTGCGTACAGGCGACTTGTGGAACAATTGCGTACAGCACGTGGCCGTGTGCGTACAGGCGACTGGTAGAACAATTGCGTACAGTGCGTAGAAAGCTTTAGCGAGATTTATTTGAGGGCATCATCAGGTTGAGTGTTAGCACCATTGTACCTATGCATAATGATTATATTATTATTATTCAAATGCGAAACTATTCATGGTGTTTATAGCTCTGCTTGAAATGATGTTTTACCGAATTCATGAAGAAATAATTTCATTTGAATGCTACTTTAACAGAATAGCTAATTAGCATGAATAGCTAATTTTTAACTTTAACAGAATAGCTGAATTTGACGATAATTTCACTGTGGACGGAAAGCTTAATGAATCGTTCTCGAGGCCCATGGCTTACGGCTTGTTTTTTAATTAAGGCTTATCTCTTCTGATGGCTAGCTTTTCTGAGCTTATTACCCTGTAAGAATCGTATTCTGAAATTAATTATATCGTCTGTTTTAACGCCTGAACTCAAGTCTTCGTCAGGAGTGCGAATAATTATATCGTTCTGGCTTAATAAATATATTCACTTATTGTGCCTAGTGAACGGTACGGTGGGAGTCACTATTTAACTCCATGCATTACTTACTGTGCCTAGTGAACAGAAGGGGTACATATGGAGTCACTATGTAACTCCATGCATTACTTACGTTCCTAGTGAACAGAAGGAGGTACATATGGAGTCACTATGTAACTCCATGCATTACTTACTGGTGCCTAGTGAACGGTAGTGGTACACATGGAGTCACTATGTAACTCCATGCATTACTTACGTTCCTAGTGAACGGTAGTGGTACACATGGAGTCACTATATGTAACTCCATGTGTAGCGTTTTCACCAACGCCTCGCCCTGCACTAACGGCTCGTTCGTTCATTTAACCTCGTGTGCTAATAGATTAATATTAACATAATAGTATTGTATAATAATGAAGTCTGTGAACTCATCGTTAGTGGAGGGCGTCATGGATACTTGCGCATTGCTTCAATATTTAATCCATTCATTGTATGGAATCAAACAATACAGCCGAAGACGCTGTATTATTTTTATTTTTATTATGGATATAATTTTTTGCAAATTAATAAATATTTGTAAAATTGATGGAACTTTCGGGAAGTGGGAGCGATATGTTGTTGGAATTTAGTGCATGTTTTTGGCGTTTATTGGATAAGTTAATTCATTGTGTCTATAGTTTCTAGTGCAGCACCTGGGGCCGTGTGCTTGATGGCAATTAACGGGCTAATTACTTTCTGTAGCGGAGAATCAATTGATGTTGTTTCAGTTGCTGATAGTTTACTTCGTAATATTGATGCACATTTGAAATAATTGATAGTATGACAGTAATGATATGTGACTGATATATGACAGTAATGATATTGAAATATGACAGTAATAATAATGAAATATGACAGTAATAATAATGAAATATGACAGTGATGATATTGAAATATGACGGTAATGATAATGAAATATGACAGTAATGATATTGAAATATGACAGTAATGATATTGAAATATGGCAGTAATGATATTGAAATATGACAGTAATGATATTGAAATATGACAGTAATGATATTGAAATATGACAATAATGATAATATATTATCGACCAATATGACTGCCCGAAATTATGACAGTAAACCGGGCCAATGTATAAGATTATCATGCGTGGACGACAGATGGTGGCCTCCATACCCTCCTCCTGCAGTGCCCAGGCTGCCCTCGATACCCTCGCGCTATTCTTACCCTCATATTGATCAGCGTCTGAGAATACGACAGCTCAGAGGTGCGGCCTAACCTTTACGGTGGCATCGACGACTGACGTGTGATGTTTTACGACTTTACGACGTACAATATTGTTGTGGGGATTACGACTCGTGCTGTGTTATTACGACTCGTGTTACGGTGATTACGAACCGTGTTGTGATGACGACTCGTTTTGTGATGATTACGACACGTGTTTGACTGTGCTGCCGTTATTACGCCTCGTGCTGTGCTGATTACGTTTAGTAAGCCACCTCTTGATGAGGCCACAATACCTGCGCCCCGTAAGAAGAGCGTTCACTAACTTGTCACGGGTTACAGCGGCACGAGCACTAACGTGTCTCGGGTTACAGTAGCGCGCGGGCACTAACGTGTCACGGGTTACAGTAGCGTGCGGGCACTAACGTGTCACGGGTTATAGTGGCACGGGGGCTCTAACGTGTCACGGGTTGGCGTGCGGGCTCTAACGTGTCACGGGTTACAGTAGCGTGCGGGCACTAACTTGTCGCGGGTTACAGTGGCGCGGGCACTAACGTGTCACGGGTTGGCGCATGGGCACTAACGTGTCACGGGTTACAGTAGCGTATGTGCACTAACGTGTCACCACGGGTTTGCGCGTCCGTCTAACGTGTTACGGGTTATAGTAGCGTGCGGGCACTAACGTGTCACGGGTTGCAGTAGCATGCGGGCACTAGCGTGTCACGGGTTACAGTAGCGTGCGGGGACTAACGTGTCACGGGTTACAGTGGCGTACGGGGGGCGGAAGGTCCCACGACCGGCTAGTGCTGGAGTTCAGAGGCACGAAGTGGACGTTCAGCGTCGGGTCACCGGCGAGCCTCACGGAGCTGGGGCGGGCCCTCTGGGGCACCCTGCAGACCGACGACGTCCTGGGCCTCAGCGGCCACAGCAACGGCCTCATCATCACAGCGCCTGGGCCAGCGGTCGCGGCTCGGGCCTCTTCAGGTATTGCGAGTAATGGAGGATGGCGGGTGAAGTACCAGGGCTGTCGGAGTACCAGGGCTTGTGTCTCTTGGTGTCAACTGTCGCTCGTGTGTGTTAACTGTGATCTTGTGCTGCTTGAATAAATATTACAGGGAGCTGTGACTTGTGATGCCAGGACCGCGTGTCGGAGTACCAGGGCCGCGTGTCGGAGTACCAGGACCGCGTGTCGGAGTACCAGGACCGCGTGTCGGAGTACCAGGACCGCGTGTCGGAGTACCAGGGCCGCGTGTCGGAGTACCAGGGCCGCGTGTCGGAGTACCAGGGCCGCGTGTCGGAGTACCAG
>NW_025930792.1:116760-123199 GCF_000764305.2 Hyalella azteca
TGTGTGTACCACGGACCTCAGGTACGTGTTACGGGACACTTGTGTGTACCACGGACCTCAGGTACGTGTTACGGGACACTTGTGTGTACCACGGACCTCAGGTACGTGTTACGGGACACTTGTGTGTACCACGGACCTCAGGTACGTGTTACGGGACACTTGTGTGTACCACGGACCTCAGTTAAGTGTTACGGGACACTTGTGTGTACCACGGACCTCAGGTACGTGTTACGGGACATTATATTTTAATTCTCATCGAGATTATAAGTCAATTATTGCTTACTGTGAGTCACGCCTCGCTAGCAGGCACAATACTGCGTTATGAATGCATCTCTTCCAAGGATGTCGGCCGCGCGGTTAATTGTATTAATGATGCCGTCGAAGCTTATTAATCCAATTATTGTACCAATGCCGAAGTCTAGTTGAACTGCTGAGGCTGCGATGTGTCTAATGTAATGTTAGTTTTCATTTATTTTTCATTGTTTATATCATGCAGGCAGCCTAAATCTATCATAAATATTTCAATAATAATCCTATGGCATGACGCTTAGCTTTTTTTTGGTGATTGAAAGTTCTGTAGTGTGTATGAAACAGTAGTATGTTATATATATACCCGCATACTTAAAACATCAACTGCGATTTGTAGCTTTTATTTCACAGAATTAGTGAATGGACAGTTTAATTATCTTATTAACTTGAATTAATTTTTAGTAAGCAGTTATTGTTAGTAATTTGTTGTTCCCAGGAATGGAAGCGACGGGGTTGGGGGTGACGTGGGTGGGGGGGCGGGGGGCGACGAGGAGGTGCCAGGGGTACGACATCTCATCAAGCGCTTCAATGAGGTAAACCATATATTATTTCTTAGATTAATTAATATAATATAATTAATGAAGAAAAGCGCAAAAGTTATTTATAAGTTGTTCATTTTTTCATCATAACCTTTTTAACTAACAGATTACTGAATCAACAACTAAGGCACGTGATCGTATCTCTCACTACACGTGTGTTGCAGGTGTCCTCGTGGATCACGCACGTGATCGTATCTCTTACAACACGTGTGTTGCAGGTGTCCTCGTGGATCACGCACGTGATCGTATCTCTTACAACACGTGTGTTGCAGGTGTCCTCGTGGATCACGCACGTGATCGTATCTCTTACAACACGTGTGTTGCAGGTGTCCTCGTGGATCACGCACGTGATCGTATCTCTTACAACACGTGTGTTGCAGGTGTCCTCGTGGATCACGCACGTGATCGTATCTCTTACAACACGTGTGTTGCAGGTGTCCTCGTGGATCACGCACGTGATCGTATCTCTTACAACACGTGTGTTGCAGGTGTCCTCGTGGATCACGCACGTGATCGTATCTCTTACAACACGTGTGTTGCAGGTGTCCTCGTGGATCACGCACGTGATCGTATCTCTTACAACACGTGTGTTGCAGGTGTCCTCGTGGATCACGCACGTGATCGTATCTCTTACAACACGTGTGTTGCAGGTGTCCTCGTGGATCACGCACGTGATCGTATCTCTTACAACACGTGTGTTGCAGGTGTCCTCGTGGATCACGCACGTGATCGTATCTCTTANTCTAATTCCCCAATTTCCACCCAGGTCGGACAAGCTGAAGCCGTTCTGGTTGAGTCTGGAGAACGAGCATCTGCCGACGCTGGACTTCCTGACGGTGGCGCTGCTGGGTCTGGACCCCAAGTCGTCCTCTCCTGGGCCTCACTACCTCGCTGCCCTCGACCGGGCCTTGAAGATGCCCCAGTGCCCCGTGGTGCCCTTCTTTGGGGCCTTCCTGCAGCAGCTGAATAAGATCCTCAGGAGCAGTCCTTCCCTGGTGGTCCTTGCTCAAGATGGCCACCAACTGCAGGTGAGGACAAGTGGAGTGGAGGACGGGCGTCCTAGACAGCGGTAGAGGGAAGGACGGGCATCCCAGACAACGGTAGAGGAGAGGACGGCGTCCTAGACAGCGGTAGAGGGAAGGACGGGCATTTTAGACAGCGGCGTGTTACCAGGAATCTCGGGTTCAAATCCCTGTAATAAGGGTAATCGTTCCATCCAGAAATCTTAATCAGTTAGTAACGATTGTTAGGCTTCACGCACATCAGCTCGTATCAAAGACATTGAGTATTCAACAACTTAGACTCTCTTACCACGTTTTCCTCAACGTCTTCCATTATTCACTGACCTGTTCGAGTTATTGCCATAAAGATATTTGCCCTTCGCAGCTTGCCCGAATGTTGTTCTCACTGTATGCAAGCTTCCTGCATTTCACTAATGGGTTCTCACGCCCGTATTATACAACACTACTTTATCCCTACCGTTTGATTGAAACGAGCTAGCTCGTAGTTTCGAAAGGACGTCCTAACTCTTCTGGGTTGTGTACAGTTGACCTCCATGTGTACAGTACAGTTGTACTGCGACCAATGCTGTGTTGTATGTGCAGTACATTTGCACCGCAACCAATGCTCTATTGTGTGTGCAGTTTATCTCGGACTACTGCGGTGAAGACAGCTTCTTCACGCGCGTTGGTCCCGGCGGTCTGATCAACATGACGAAGTTGTACGAAGCTCAGCAGGTTGTCGACCAGATCGCTACCTTCCACAACCACTACCTCGCTCGAGCCAAGCTCCTCAACAACAACGTCAACAACTATGCCAACAACAACACTAGTACTTTCCCACCAGGCGTGGGTGGATCCACATGGTTTCATGGTTTCCAGAGTGGATCTGTCAACCATTCCACCTACCAAACGTGGGTAGTTACTTCTTCAGGGGACCACTGCATCACGCTGCCCCGTAACCCTCCTCCTGCCCACCCTAACTGTGCCCACCGCAGAACTGGCGGCCACGTCTACTGGGCAGGACTATACACGCCCTGTACGGCACAGCAGCACAGCATGGCACAGCAGCAGCACAGTGTGCCGCATGTCTTCACCAGCCCTGCGTGTGACGGCCTTACGTCGTGAGTAATTAAAACGTTATTATTAAATGTACTAATCTCATGCATATAAAAGCTACTCATGAATGTTTTAATGCTCGACAAGAAAGTTCTAAATCAATTCTTTCGATCGCAGTCGAGGTCCATCTCATCAAGTTCTCATCAAGTCCTCATCAAGTTCTCATCAACTTCTCATCAACTTCTCATCAACTTCTCATCAACTTCTCATCAACTTCTCATCAACTTCTCATCAACTTCTCATCAAGTTCTCATCAACTTCTCATCAAGTTCTCTTCAACTTCTCATTAAATTAAGTTCTCATTAAGTTCTCATGGCCAGATCTTCGGCGGGCGCAACTGGGTGACCAGCACGGCGCCCCCCATGTCGCCGCAGGAGCCGAGCGCCGCCAAGCGCCTGCCCTCGACGCGGCGCAAGAAACCAAAGACGCAGTACAGCTTACCGCTCTCCAAGGTACCGTGCGTGGTACCGTGCGTGATACCGTGCGTGATACCGTGCGTGATACCGTGCGTGGTACCGTGCGTGGTACCGTGCGTGGTACCGTGCGTGATACCGTGCGGGATACCGTGCGTGGTACCGTGCGTGATACCGTGCGTGGTACCGTGCGTGATAACGTGCGTGATAACGTGCGTGATACTGTGCGTGATACCGTGCGTGATACCGTGCGTGATACTGTGCGTGATACCGTGCGTGATACCGTGCGTGATACCGTGCGTGATACTGTGCGTGATACCGTGCGTGATACCGTGCGTGATACCGTGCGTGATACTGTGCGTGATACCGTGCGTGATACCGTGCGTGATACCGTGCGTGATACTGTGCGTGATACCGTGCGTGATACCGTGCGTGATACCGTGCGTGATACTGTGCGTGATACCGTGCGTGATACCGTGCGTGATACCGTGCGTGATACTGTGCGTGATACCGTGCGTGATACCGTGCGTGATACCGTGCGTGATACTGTGCGTGATACCGTGCGTGATACCGTGCGTGATACCGTGCGTGATACTGTGCGTGATACCGTGCGTGATACCGTGCGTGATACCGTGCGTGATACTGTGCGTGATACCGTGCGTGATACCGTGCGTGATACCGTGCGTGATACTGTGCGTGATACCGTGCGTGATACCGTGCGTGATACCGTGCGTGATACTGTGCGTGATACCGTGCGTGATACCGTGCGTGATACCGTGCGTGATACTGTGCGTGATACCGTGCGTGATACCGTGCGTGATACCGTGCGTGATACTGTGCGTGATACCGTGCGTGATACCGTGCGTGATACCGTGCGTGATACTGTGCGTGATACCGTGCGTGATACCGTGCGTGATACCGTGCGTGATACTGTGCGTGATACCGTGCGTGATACCGTGCGTGATACCGTGCGTGATACTGTGCGTGATACCGTGCGTGATACCGTGCGTGATACCGTGCGTGATACTGTGCGTGATACCGTGCGTGATACCGTGCGTGATACCGTGCGTGATACTGTGCGTGATACCGTGCGTGATACCGTGCGTGATACCGTGCGTGATACTGTGCGTGATACCGTGCGTGATACCGTGCGTGATACCGTGCGTGATACTGTGCGTGATACCGTGCGTGATACCGTGCGTGATACCGTGCGTGATACTGTGCGTGATACCGTGCGTGATACCGTGCGTGATACCGTGCGTGATACTGTGCGTGATACCGTGCGTGATACCGTGCGTGATACCGTGCGTGATACTGTGCGTGATACCGTGCGTGATACCGTGCGTGATACCGTGCGTGATACTGTGCGTGATACCGTGCGTGATACCGTGCGTGATACCGTGCGTGATACTGTGCGTGATACCGTGCGTGATACCGTGCGTGATACCGTGCGTGATACTGTGCGTGATACCGTGCGTGATACCGTGCGTGATACCGTGCGTGATACTGTGCGTGATACCGTGCGTGATACCGTGCGTGATACCGTGCGTGATACTGTGCGTGATACCGTGCGTGATACCGTGCGTGATACCGTGCGTGATACTGTGCGTGATANTAGGGTGCGCCTGTCGCCTGTAGGGTGCGCCTGTCGCCTAGATGTGTATAAGAGACAGGGACTATACACGCCCTGTACGGCACAGCAGCACAGCATGGCACAGCAGCAACACAGTGTACCGCATGTCTTCACCAGCCCTGCGTGTGATGGCCTTACGTCGTGAGTCATTCAACAGTTCTAGTTAAATGTACTAATCACATGCATTTCAATGCTACTCATGAATTTTCTAATGACTGACAAGATAGTTCTAAATCAATTCTTTCGATCGCAGTCGAGGTCCGCTGTTTCGATCCATTAATTTATCCATTCGAATAAACTACGAGAAGAATCCGACCATACGTCACCATACTAAATATTACCTTTAATTGATGAGTGTAATAAGGACAACTTTGTGTACACACACATCGTACGAAGTGAACTGAGAAGCATGAACATTTTCTTGTATTTTCGTTGTGTTTTTTTTGTATTTTCCTTGTGTTTTCTTGTATTTTCATTGTGTTTTTAGCGCATTTTCTCATTTATGGAAAAAATGCACTATTGTACTCGCCATGTCCGTCCGTCCGTCTGTCTATCCGTGACCTCAAGTTTTCGTCGACGAGAAAATGCGCTCTCTGTCACTCACTGCAGTGAGTACTGAGTTATATTTTTTTCTATTCTCATTGTGTTTTCTTGTATTTATGTTGTATTTTACTTGTGTTTTCCTGTATTTTCGTTGCGTTTTCTTGTATATTCCTTGTGTTTTCTTGTATTTACGTTGTATTTTCCTTGTGTTTTCCTGTATTTTCGTTTGTTTTCTTGCATTTTCCTTGTGTAATCTTGTATTTTTGTTGTGTTTTCGTGTTTTCTTGTATTTTCCTTTTGTTTTTTTTTTGTACTTTCATTGTGTTTTCTTGCATTTTCATTGTTTCATTGTGTTTGCTTATATTTTCGTTGTGTTTTCTTGTCTTTGCTTGTATTTTCCTTGTATTTTTTTCGTATTTTCACCGTGTTTTCTTGCATTTTCATTGTATTTCCTTGTATTTTCGTTGGCACAGAACAAACGTGCTGGACGAAGCGTCGGGATGGCGCGCGGGGCTGGGGTGTGGGGGTGACGAGGAGGCTCCCCAGGAGGACTGGTGTGGGGATGAACTCGAGTCATACCAGCCCGTGCAACCCCTGAGCAACGACCACGGGGTTACACTCCTCCCTCTGGCGCGGAGCAACCCTGCCTTCAACATGCACACTCTGCAGGTCAGCGTGCACACTCTGCAGGTCAGCGTGCACACTCTGCAGGTCAGCGTGCACACTCTGCAGGTCAGCGTGCACACTCTGCAGGTCAGCGTGCACACTCTGCAGGTCAGCGTGCACACTCTGCAGGTCAGCATGCACACTCTGCAGGTCAGCATGCACACTCTGCAGGTCAGCATGCACACTCTGCAGGTCAGCGTGCACACTCTGCAGGTCAGC
>NW_025930792.1:123272-159883 GCF_000764305.2 Hyalella azteca
GCCATGTCCCGCCATGTCCCCAGTACGCCATGTCCCACCATGTCCCCAGTACGCCATGTCCCACCATGTCCCCAGAACGCCATGTCCCACCATGTCTCGCCATGTCCCCAGTACGCCATGTCCCACCATGTCCCGCCATGTCCCCAGTTCGCCATGTCCCCAGTACGCCATGTCCCACCATGTCCCGCCGTGTCCCCAGTACGCCATGTCCCCGGACCTGACGGGCGGGACGCTGGACGAAGGCTTCCTGCAGGTCTCTTGCATCAAGGACGTGCAGCTCGGCTACAGGGACGGCAACGTCGCCCACCTCGCCCGCAGGTAACGTTTGGTGGCGTCCACGGGGCGTGATGGTGTTGTGGTGGCGTCCACAGCTGCCATCTCGTTAGCAGTTGTCCGGTTGCCTCTGCCTGTGGCTACCATAGATATATAAATCTAATGAACGTACTGACGAAACGGCGTTCCACTGGGTGATTCACAGAAACTTCCTGTTTTGTATTTCGCACCAAGCAGCCAGATGTTGTAGGAAAAGGACGAAGACAAATATTTCATGTGAAAGACAAGTGTCTCGCCTAGTCAGTTGCCAGTCTATGCATTGGACAAGCAGCGTGCGTTTGCTGTCCAGGCGTACTTTTCTACTGGCCGTTCCATTATCGCTACTCAACGAGCATTCCGTAACCGGTTCCTTATTCCTCCTTCAGGTGACTTTCTTTGGCCGGCCCCATCCCCCGAATTGGCTCCGTGTGATTATTCTATTTGCTTATCTTAAATCAATTGTTTACAATGACTGTTGCAAGGACCCTACCTCATTTTAGAAACTACTTACGCCAAGCCATTGTCAAAATACCCGTTAATATGCTTCGGCGAGCCGTACGAAACGTTAAAAAATGAACTGAATGCATTGACAATGGAGGCTGATATGTATCCAATTTCATCTTTAAAACTAAATGGCAAAACAGTCAGGTAATGTCTTTTCAACGAAATTTATATTGCTATGATATTTTTACTAGTTTTTTTGTAAAGCTTTCAAATCGGGAAGTTTCCGTGAATCACTTTGTATAGATGTTACTCTGGCAGGATAGTGATACTCACGGTAACTAAGACAATTTATATATCACTACTGATTATGGCATGACGAGTAACAGAGTTTCACGGGAAATACATGAGCGAAGCGTGGTACCGGGCATGCTGCTCACTAAAGTACTGTGCATGATGTATTTGTTGTACCGAGTGAACCATTGTATCATGTACACAACTATGCATGGTACCGAGCATACCATTGTTCTATGTACACAACTAAACATGACAGCGATAATCAACTATTGCTCGAAATTCATTGTAGATCTTACTAACTTTTATACCAGACCTCGATGAATTTATTTGAATTAAGTTAGGTGTCGCCTTTTTAAAATTTATCATTTCGAATGCGCAAAGTTCTTCCTTGGCAAAAGAAATTCATCGCAACTGAACTTTCCTCTTACTTGCGTTTTGTGATGGAACGAAATCTCATAAAAATTTTTATTGTCGAGTCTGATGGGAATATTAGTTCCTATCCCATTTAAATGCTGCTTTTAGTTCCTATCGTCTACAAATTATAAATAGATAGTACTTTCTGCTCGTATTGTCTCATTTATGCTTGTTTTATTTTCTATTTCGGTTCTAATGTCCTTAAGTTTCGGTGAATTTTTTTAATGTGAATTTTAGGTTACTAATTGTTTGTACCTGTGTTACAGGTTTTGAACTGACAATGGAGCTAGACTACGAAACGTTTTCTCTTATAAGAAATGGTGAAATTTTTGGCAATTTTCTTTGCTTTTAAATTCCTGAATATTAGTTCTTTATAGCATATTAATTATCAATTAATATTTGATGATTACACGACAGGGCGACTATGACCGACCCTCAACGACGTCGCCAGTGTCAGGAAATCGTCGCACGACTCTCACCCCCACGACAGTCGTGAACAACAACAACAACAGCCATCACTTCTCCACCACGACTTTATCCTCCTCCTCCTCAGCCAGCACTATCCTCCACCAGCCTTCCCCTCCTCCAGCCAGACGGCGTCCAGCTGACCAGGACCAGCTGTCTCCTGGACACCGGTCACCTGCTGGAGGGCCTCCATACGGGGGCAAAGACGCCCCCCTGCCGAGCCTTGCTAAAGGCTTTGACCAGCAACATCCCAGCGTCTTGTCTGGGCTGCCTTCGCCCAGGCACAGTCGTGCCCAGCAGCAAACCTTCAGGTCTCAATTTTTACTTTTTCTGCTTCAGAAGATTTAAATATATACAGCCTAATAAAGCTTCAAATACATACAGCTTTATAAAGCTTCAAAGATGTAAAGCTATATAAAGCTTCAAATATATAAGGCTATATAAAGCTTCAAATATGTAAAGTTATATAAAGCTTCAAATATATAAAGCTTCAAATGTCGATATCTGAAGTTCGCTTGAATAACAAATTAATTAAGAATTGAACTGAGAAAATGACAATTAAATTTTCCATATTTTCATTATAAACTTATAAATGGTCGTTTAATGTGACCTGATAATGAAACAGATCACCGACACGTATTAATTAAAATATCGTGAATATTCCTGTAACAAAACAAAAATTATTTGTCATTTCTACCTTGTAGGCATGATCAATCAAGTATATTGATGTTCTTCAATATTTTTGTCATTAACTTCAATTAAACTTATTTCTGAATATCCTACGAATCTTGTACATTCAATTTACGAATTTTACATTGCGTAATCTTGATCCGTTGATGGAGTCGATCGAGTTTGTACGAAGAGATTTTTCAATTTTCCAGAGAGAGGAGCGTATCTGGAGGCCCTTTGGAGTTCGGCACTCAGGGCGTGAGAGGAGAGCCTTTAGCCCAGGCAGCGGAGTTGGACTTCTCAGACTTCGTTGCTCTCTACAAGTCATTTAGTCTACGAGCACGCAAGGACTTACGCGACATCTTCAAAATGTTTGCTATAACACGCAAGAATTTGTCGGATAGTTCTTTAGAGGATCAAACAAGCACTTCATCTCCACCAACGCCGCCTTACACGAAGCTTGGCTCCTCGAGCTCAGCCCACCACTTGCCGAGCGCAACGCTCCCTAACCGCCATCAGCAGCTCAAGTCTGTAGGACTCCTAACACGTAACACGTCCCTCGACGTCCTCGTCTTCAGGAACAACTGCCACAAGAAGAAAATCTTCGACGCCATTGCGGCGGCGAGCATCGTAACGAACTGCGCGTGGGGCGGCAGCTCCAAGAGTCAGGTGCACATGTCGCCTATAGGGTGCGCATGTCGCCTATAGGGTGCGCATGTCGCCTATAGGGTGCGCCTGTCGCCTGTAGGGTGCGCCTGTCGCCTATAGGGTGCGCCTGTCGCCTGTAGGGTGCGCCTGTCTCCTGTAGGGTGCGCCTGTCGCCTGTAGGGTGCGCCTGTCGCCTGTAGGGTGCGCCTGTCGCCTGTAGGGTGCGCCTGTCGCCTGTAGGGTGCGCCTGTCGCNATTGTGCGCTCATGGTGAGCACAACTTTATTGTGCGCTCATGGTGAGCACAACTTTATTGTGCGCTCATGGTGAGCACAACTTTATTGTGCGCTCATGGTGAGCACAACTTTATTGTGCGCTCATGGTGAGCACAACTTTATTGTGCGCTCATGGTGAGCACAACTTTATTGTGCGCTCATGGTGAGCACAACTTTATTGTGCGCTCATGGTGAGCACAACTTTATTGTGCGCTCATGGTGAGCACAACTTTATTGTGCGCTCATGGTGAGCACAACTTTATTGTGCGCTCATGGTGAGCACAACTTTATTGTGCGCTCATGGTGAGCACAACTTTATTGTGCGCTCATGGTGAGCACAACTTTATTGTGCGCTCATGGTGAGCACAACTTTATTGTGCGCTCATGGTGAGCACAACTTTATTGTGCGCTCATGGTGAGCACAACTTTATTGTGCGCTCATGGTGAGCACAACTTTATTGTGCGCTCATGGTGAGCACAACTTTATTGTGCGCTCATGGTGAGCACAACTTTATTGTGCGCTCATGGTGAGCACAACTTTATTGTGCGCTCATGGTGAGCACAACTTTATTGTGCGCTCATGGTGAGCACAACTTTATTGTGCGCTCATGGTGAGCACAACTTTATTGTGCGCTCATGGTGAGCACAACTTTATTGTGCGCTCATGGTGAGCACAACTTTATTGTGCGCTCATGGTGAGCACAACTTTATTGTGCGCTCATGGTGAGCACAACTTTATTGTGCGCTCATGGTGAGCACAACTTTATTGTGCGCTCATGGTGAGCACAACTTTATTGTGCGCTCATGGTGAGCACAACTTTATTGTGCGCTCATGGTGAGCACAACTTTATTGTGCGCTCATGGTGAGCACAACTTTATTGTGCGCTCATGGTGAGCACAACTTTATTGTGCGCTCATGGTGAGCACAACTTTATTGTGCGCTCATGGTGAGCACAACTTTATTGTGCGCTCATGGTGAGCACAACTTTATTGTGCGCTCATGGTGAGCACAACTTTATTGTGCGCTCATGGTGAGCACAACTTTATTGTGCGCTCATGGTGAGCACAACTTTATTGTGCGCTCATGGTGAGCACAACTTTATTGTGCGCTCATGGTGAGCACAACTTTATTGTGCGCTCATGGTGAGCACAACTTTATTGTGCGCTCATGGTGAGCACAACTTTATTGTGCGCTCATGGTGAGCACAACTTTATTGTGCGCTCATGGTGAGCACAACATGCTTTGTTGTGCGCTCATGGTGAGCAGAACTTACTTTATTGTCATTATTGTGCGCTATTTTATTATTGTCATTATTTTACTCTCATGGCTAGTATCACGTCACTATTCATCATGATTATTCTACTTTGAGCTTGGTTCTCATACCGTTCAGTTAAATAATCTGGTGAGCTCGAAGTCTCCCGGCGAATTCTTATGACTAAAGTCTTTTTTTCATTAAATACTATTTAATTTTTGCTTTGCATCAACTTATTTTCAAGCAGGTTCTGTTGGTCACTGACATGATATTCATGACTGCTTAATTTCATTTCGGTTCATGCTTGTGCAGGAGTTAGAGAAAAGTTTTTAATTAATGTTGCCAATGCCTAAAAAATAGTTCAGGAAAATCTGTATGATATTTGATCGTTGTCGTCGCCGTTCATTGATCCATGTTTCGCCATGCCATACCATGTCCCCGCTACGCCATGTCCCACCATGTCTCGCCATGTCCCACCATGTCTCGCCATGTCCCCAGTACGCCATGTCCCACCATGTCCCATGGTGGCGTCCACGGGGCGTGATGGTGTTGTGGTGGCGTCCACGGGGCGTGATGGTGTTGTGGTGGCGTCCACGGGGCGTGATGGTGTTGTGGTGAATCATTTATTTACAATGACTGTCCAAGAACCCTACTTCATTTTAGGAACTACATACGCCAAGCCATCGCCAACATCAATATGCTTCAGCGAGTTGAACGAAACTTCAGAAAAAAACTGAATGCATTGACAATGGGGGCCGTAATTTGTCCGATGTCATCTTTGTAATTAAATGATAAAAAATTAAGCTAATATCTTTTTCAGTAAAATTTATATTGAAATGATACTAATTCTTTTTCACTGAACTTTCATATCAGGAAGTTTCTGTGAATCACTCTGTGTAGACATTCCAACTTACTCACACTCACTGTAGACACACTCAGGCCGGATAGTGATACTCGCGTTAACTATATAAGACAATTTAATATATCACTATTGACGAGTAAGAGAGGTTCATGGGCATGACGAGTAACAGAGTTTCACGGGAAATACATGAGCGATACAAGCGTAGGTGCTGTATGATCGGTCTTGCGTAAGGAAGCTAAGAGGGAACCCACTCGACTGATGTCAGTTAGCTAACTGTTGCTTATTAGTGTGACGTCACTGGAGGTGATAAGCTAGGGTGTTGACGTATGAACAACTAATCGTATTATTATACTTAATAATTTAATTATAAAATATTATTAAGTATATATATATTATTATATTTTTATACTT
This sequence comes from Hyalella azteca, assembly GCF_000764305.2. Taxonomy (NCBI): domain Eukaryota; kingdom Metazoa; phylum Arthropoda; class Malacostraca; order Amphipoda; family Hyalellidae; genus Hyalella; species Hyalella azteca. The sequence continues at coordinate 129,319 of NW_025930792.1, forward strand.
AATAATACTAAATCCCCGGGCACAGGTACTTCCCCGAGACATCGTCAGGCTGTGGCTGCTGCTGCGTGAGCGTCGTGTACGGCGCGTGTCTCGCGGACAACAGAGTCATGTTGCTCATGGCGCCTCCTGCTGTGGCCAGCGTCTGGTGCCAGGGACTACAGGTAAGAACTTCGTAATAGATTCTAGTAATTATTTGGCTTATTACTTGTTATTAAAACGAATACTTAATTAGGAGAGTCCGTTGTTGGCTTGGAACTTCCATCGTGACCTGGGACTGCCACATCCGAAACATATACTGAGGATAAGGCATCTAACTTCGTTTTAATAATAAATAAATATTCGGGTTCGTAATGGACCCGAGTATTTATTTTGCTTATTACTTCTCAGTAAAACGAATGCTTAATTAGGCACTTTGTTGGCATCGTATACTTAATCGAAATATAGTTATGTCATTGGACTTGTACATTATTTATCTTGCCCGGGGCTCAATATCATTTTCCATTTGTCAAAAGATTCGAGGACTGATGTTATTTTACTATTTTTGTCTAGTGCATTGAGATTGAGTTGTGAATCCAAGTTAAGTTTCATCGCAAAATTTATGAGAGCAACGCTTGGTCTTAATTTCTAATTTTGAACTTCAACAAAACCTAGGAAATTTTTGACTGCCACAGTGAGATGTGAGTGATGTAAGTATTACAGATGGTGCTGCGCCATAATTGCGTGTTGCTGCACCGTAATTACATGTCACTTCATGATGATTGCGTAATACTTTACCATAATCGCGTATTACTGTACCATAATCGCGTATTACTGTACCATAATCGCGTATTACTGTACCATAATCGCGTATTACTGTACCATAATCGCGTATTACTGTACCATAATCGCGTATTACTGTACCATAATCGCGTATTACTGTACCATAACTGCGTGTATTTCAGATGGTGCTACGAGCGCAGCGCAGGCTGGCGGAGGTGAAGGACAAGCGCCTGTATTGGCTCAAGGAACAATACCTCAAACTCTACTTCGAGGACGAGGCATGCAGCGGCCCCAAGCCTGCCGTCGCCATCAAGGTAACATCCTCGATGAGTTCTTCTGACGAGGATGCAAAAATGATTGTTATTAGGCAGGGCAATCTGCGCCGTTGGTGACAATCTGCCCAATGATTGCCATTGGGCAGGGCAATCTGCTCCAAACGTGCGGTGAACACCACAGACAATTGCTACTACGGGACCGCGGATTTTTTTTTTTACTTCTCTGAATGTGAATGATTGAGTGGAGTGTTGTTGTCTGTCAACGAAAACTTAGCTTTAAAACATTAGCATCGAGAAATTTTATTCTGTTCACTGAAATAAGAATAACTCAGCCAAGGGAGTCCAAGAAGTCATTTGCTCCTTCATACTCATTATTTGTCCCTTATCGGAGTTTTTGTTCTAATTTCGTAAGCCAAGTTTTTTTTACATAAAAATGAGCTCTAAATGTTAAATCTCTGTTGAGGCTGAGTTTGATCGGGTCTTTTAATTAGTATGATTACTTTAGTTTCGAAATTATTTAGCACGTTGTTCAGGATCCTAGCATTTTAGAAACTCGTTAATAATTTGTCCCGAGAGATGCAGTTTGTTTTCAATATTTTTCGAATTAAAGCCCGTGAAATCTATCCTCACATTTGTTCTCGTCTATTGGTCTATTTTTTCAATAGAGATTGCTTACTAACTGCTTCTAGTTTCTTCCTGATCCTCTACCCGTTTCCCAAACTTATTATTTATTGTCATCATAGCTCAAATGTTCTCATTAAGTTCTCATCAAGTTCTCGTCAAGCTCTCATCAAGTTCTCATCAAGTCCTCATCAAGTTCTAATTAAGTTCTCATCAAGTTCTCATCAAGTTCTCATCAAGTTCTCATCAAGTTCTCATCAAGTTCTCATCAAGTTCTCATCAAGTTCTCACGTGATACCGTGCGTGATACTGTGCGTGATACCGTGCGTGATACCGTGCGTGATACCGTGCGTGCTGCTCACTAAAGTACTTTGCATGATGTATACGTTGTGCCGAGTGAAACATTGTACATGTATCATGTATACAACTATACATGATACCTACCGAGTGAACCATTGTACCATGTATATAACTACGTATAGTACATGATAACGAGTCAACTATTGTACATGTACCATGTATACAACTATACATTATACCGAGTGAACCATTGTACCATGTACACAACTATACATGGTACCGATAATAAATTATTGCTCAAAATTCGTTATAGATTTGCTCATTTTTATACCAAACCCTTCGAAAATTTTATTTTAAATATGAGTTGGGGGTCGCCTTATAAAATTTGACATTCCGAATGCACAAAATTCTTCCTTTGGCGAGAGATATTCATCGCAACTGAACTTTTCTCTTACTTCCGTGTTATGATGGAACGAAATCTCATCAAGTTTGTATTGTCGAGTCTGATAGGAATATTAGTTCTTTATAGCATATTAACGGTTGAACATGAATTCGTGTAGATTATTTATTATTATTAATTATTATTATTTATTAATATTAATTATTATTATTTAGTTATTATTATTCATGTTTGGACCTTATACTATATTGCGTCTTATTCATTTTACGATCGGTGACTCTGTTCATAGAAACAAGCTTATAAATCACGGCCCGTTATCGAGCTTTTCTGTTGCGTACTGTGAGTGTGCGTTTTAGGAACATGCGCCCAAATTACGGTGCTAACAGTGCATTTTCCGGCGCATTTTCCGGTGCATTTTCCGGCGCATTTTCCGATATATAGTCTTTCGAAATTGGGTGCTTAAATTAGGGTGCTGGATTGCGTTATTTTTCTGGAAGATCGGTATTGGTGTTCGTGATTCATCAAAATTTTCATTACAATGTTAGCAATTATGGGATTCAACGTAAATTCTAAAAAAATTAACCTTCTGATGCAATATATTGGTCATATATGTAAAAAAGAAAGGATATGTATACCCAGTCTTAATAAAGGCGCAACATTAATAAAAAATCGTTACATTTCAAGTATATCTTTCCACTTTTGCCTCTACTAGTAAAATTCTAAACTCCAACGAAAGTTATTCTTATGTGTGTCCGAGCATAAAACCTTATTATTTTTTTTTCAAATTAATGTCATTTATGAGACCTAGAACTGAATGCGCTCGCGTTTCATAGTGACATTGAACTAATCCCATTAAAATAAAAGTCGGAGGAAAATCTATACGATACATATCGTTTGTTTCACCAAAAGGTACCTACGACACTAATTACCTATATATTCATGAATTCAGAACTTGCTGAAAGATGCGAATAAAATGCTGAATGAAAATGGCCGCTTATACTTGCCCCTGATCTATATACTATACTGATTTATACTATACAGATCTGTGTGTTATTGCTGGCTGAGCTCACTCGTTGCTACGTGGAGACGCTCTGCTGCTCAGCGCCGGCAGGTGAAAGGGAAATGAACGCGGCCAAGCTCAGCTCTGAGCAGAACTGGGGCAGTCAGTCTCATGGAACTTGTGTAGGGAAAAAATAGAGCAGAATTCATGCCCCAGACTTGATTAGATAATCGTATAAGACTGGACAAATTTACTAATTTATAAGAAGTGTACATGCGTAATCAACGATCGTGCAGCGCGCAAAATTTATATAGATACTTTAGCAAATGTTGTAACTAAGAAATGACAGAACTCATGTTAAATACTTAGCCAAAGTTTTTAACATGGCCTAATATTTATCATTTATTTNGCATGTAGGGTGCGCCTGTCCCTGTAGGGTGCGCCTGTCGCCTGTAGGGTGCGCCTATCGCATGTAGGGTGCGCCTGTCCCTGTAGGGTGCGCCTGTCGCCTGTAGGGTGAGCCTGTCGTATGTAGGGTGCGCCTGTCGTATGTAGGGTGCGCCTGTCGTATGTAGGGTGCGCCTGTCGTATGTAGGGTCCTCGGCCATCATGCCAACAGGAGCTTGAAGAACCAATACACTGATAATCCTGTTAATGAAAAATATTGAAATATTTGATACACTTTTTCCTGCGATAGTGATAAATGTTATTTTACTGTTTCAAAAGAGCATGAATGACTTTAAGCTTCATGTATTGTTTGTTTATTTTGACAATCTTTCAGTGACAATAGCTTTGCTCACAAATCCATTTGATGGTTGAACAGCAGTGGTATCGAGACTTGTCTGTAGAGTCCTTGCTTGTAGAGTATGTAGTCCTAGCTTGTCATTCTGCAGGGAACTTTACAGGCTTCAATAAAGATCACTTCACTAAAATAAGTACGTTGCGTGCAGGTGTTGACGACAGTCGAGCTGCAGAAGTTCCTGGTGGAGCAGCAAGGCGAGCACCTCAACGAAGCTGACCTGGACGAGCTGCTGGAGCGTCATGAGCCCGACCCTTCCTTGCGTGCCATGGGCGTGCTCTCTTTTGAAGGCTTCGCGCGCATGCTCATGGATGAAGATAATTATGCATTTAAAGACTCTCCCATTGATGAGGATGAGATGTGTTACCCATTGTCGCACTACTACATCGCTTCTTCACACAACACCTACCTCACAGGGCACCAGCTCAAGGGGGAGTCTTCCGTCGAGCTCTACAGCCAGGTTAGTGGCTATATCGATCACTAAACTTTATTTCATTCCACTGCAAGGGTTGAATCTTGTTTAAAACACTCCTAAATCGTTTTTTTGTGCTATTTAAGCAGCTTTGATGTTCGTTTCTACCTTTCAAACCTTGATTTATTTCAAGCCTAATTTTTCCCATTTTATTGAAGGGCTGCTCGTTACCATGGTCACTTTCCCCCATTGACGGTAGTGGCAGGAAATAAGCGTTAGACTTCAGACTTAGTATTTCCAAACATAATTTATCGTTACATGAAGAATTTATACGCTTACAAAAATCAATTCAAACCTTAATTTTACATTTATTAAATAGTTAGCACGTAATCCGTATAAAGGTTTAATCTGCTTTCCCAAGATGACGTAATTTTTTTAGTAAAAATTGCAAAAAAATGTGATGTTCATTTGTTGGGTGAATTTTCTTATACTAAACTCACATAGAGACATTTTACCTCAATCTGTAGCGATAAATGTTCCGCTAAGAAAGCTTCTCAGTTCTTCCTTGTTAATAACGCGACTTTCTTGCCGTACATCACAAGGTTCGTCACATGGCAGCAGACACACAAGCGATCGTAACTCGTTATATGAAGATTAAGTGGAGCTATCCTGAACTGATCTGAAATGGACCTTGAAATTCTTGATCTGTGGTTTTACTCATTTTGTAAATATTAAGAAGTGATTACTCCGTGGGCCTCGAAGCACATGTTAGTTTGAAATTTTAATTGATAAAGAGGCCTATTCTAAGTATATATGTAGGTACGGTGTATGGTTATAAAATTGTTGACTACTCACAGGTGCTGCAGACAGGCTGCCGTTGCGTCGAACTTGACTGTTACGATGGTGATGACGGCTCACCTATGATCTACCACGGTCATACCTTCACTACAAAGATACCTTTCAGGTAATGCTTTACTTCCTTAGTTCTTTTAAATCTATTAAAAAGCCACCCTGTTGACCGTGAGAAGAAGGCAATAGCTTTCAGATGATAAGTTGTTGCTGAGTTTTTATTTAGTATGACAGCTTGTAGTGTTCAGAAGATGAAGTAAACTTGTATATTTGCACTGACAACGTAGAAATACACAAGCAAAAAAGTTGGCAACATCTGCTCAAGACTCAAAGACCGACTAAAGCAACAAACTGACATGTTATAATTACCATCTTATATATGTTTCCTTTTCTAAATTTGATTGTTAACTTTTTATTTATTGATAGATGAATATAGCTTCGGCGTTGGGAGGCCATGGTGCAATAAATTTCAGGAAAATTTTGAGTTGAAATTCAACACCTGCGTAATCAGAGTTAATTACTGCACTATCAGCTGGTACATAATTTGTGGCTATCGCAGCCCGTACGTATGTTTTATTTATGTTATCCCTCGACGTAATTGAGATCCTAAAGCAATATTTCCTGGTTGCGAAAATTGTATTTTCGTTTGCCAATAATAAATAATTATTTTGTTTGTTAAGGAATGTTGTGGAGGCGATAGAGCGGAGTGCGTTCATCACGAGCCCCTACCCTGTGATACTGTCCCTCGAGAACCATTGCTCAGTGCAGCAGCAGGCCAAGATGGCGGCCATCTTCAACGAAGTCTTCGGTGACAAACTCGTCACGAAGTTCCTATTCGAATCTGATTTCTCTGACGACCCTCATCTCCCCAGTCCTCAGCAAATGCTCTACAGGTTCATCATCAAGGTGATTCATTATCTGTTCGCAAGTTATAATTTTTAGCGCATTTTCTCATTAATGGAAAACATGCACCATTGTGCTCGCCACGTCCGTCTGTCCGTCCGTCTGTCCGTCCGTCTGTCTGTTTATCTGTCTGTCCGTCCGTGACTTCACGTTTTCGTCGACGAGAAAAGGCGCTCTTGCCACTCACTGCAGTGAGTACTGAGTTACATTTTTTTTTGTTAGGTCCTAATGCTGTTTACAGCTCCTTTTTGTTTCATTTAGGCGTACTACTTTCACTACAACTTCATTAATCTCTTTACTGCCTAATATTAGCACTGAATTGATCTTGTTTTATGTTGTGTAGCTCCATTTTGTTTCAGTTAGGCGTACAACTTTCACTAGAAAATAATTAATCTCTTTACTGCCTAATATTTGCACTGAATTGATCATGTTTTATGTTTTGTGGATCAGAATAAGAAGCTGCCATCGGAGCAGTCCCAGAACCAGCCTGCGACGAGTCGCGTTGTGGTAGAAAAACCTTCATCTGGGCTAATGGCGTCCAGCTGGTAGCCCTGAACTACCAAACTGACGACGTGTTCCTCCACTTGAACTACGCCATGTTTGAGCAGAACCGCAATTGCGGGTACGTGCTTAAACCCAGGGTCCTGTGGGACAGGAATCACATGATGTACCGTCGCTTTGACCCTTTCGCGAAGCAGTTTGACGGTCTCCACATCGTGAGCATGACACTCACTATCATCTCGGGCCAATACGTGTGCCTTAATCACTTTCATGGCAGCCCTATGATCGAAGTGGAGGTGTTCGGCATCCCTGCGGATAGTGCTAAGTACCGGACTAAAATAATAACAAGAAATTCCTTTAACCCTATATGGAATGAAACTTTCAGCTTCAAAATAATGTGCAAAGATCTGTCGTTCATTCGATTTTTGGTGACCGATACGGCCACAAGTCACACTACTGCACAGAGGATCATATCGGTCAACTGTTTGCGTAAAGGCTACAGGCATCTTAGGTTGCGCAACATGCAAAATCAACCTCTCCCCGTCTCCACAATCTTCATCCACACTCAGCTAGAAGAAGAAGAGTACGAAATCTTCCCTGCTCCATCGCACGAGGATGACCTCGATCCAATGGATGAAGAAATCCAGGACATGGAGGCAGTTCCCAGTGCCTTGCTGAAACGGAAAAAGTTCTTCATGAGAATCTATCAGGTGACACCTGATGAACCAGTGACTGTTATCAGTGTAACACAGGACTGCACGACAAGAGAAGTCATTCTTCGAACTCTTGGAAAAATGGACAGACCAGGCAAGCTTGAGGATTACATATTGATTGAAGAAGTCGCCAGGGGCTGGAAACGAGGAGATAAAATGACCACGCAGAGAATACTTGATCTTAACGAGAAGCCTCTGCTGGCTCAGTCACATTGGAGAGGTGAAGGAAAATTTATGATCAAGCGTACCTCGAACGACCCAAGCACCCGAGCCTGGCTCACCACAATAATGAGCAACTTTACGAAGCGGGAGTCGGAAGCAAATTCCGATGAAGATACGAAGGGATGGGAGGAGGAGAACAACTTCTTAGTCTGCATCCACAACGTGTCCACGCAAATCCCTTATACGATATTAAAAGCTCCAATGTCAAGCACTACTCAAGACATCCTCGCTCAAGCTCTCGTAAAAGCAAGGCGAATGGAGGACCCAAGCAATTTTGTTTTGGTGGAGGAGCTCGAGTATGGCCATCTTGGCGATTCTTCGTCTTCGAGCTACAAGTCCAAGTCTCGCGTTGAACGCCGTATTTTGGATGATCACGAAAACATTTACCAGTTGCAATCTGGTTGGAAAACGCTTGGCAAACTTGTGCTAAAGGATAGGAACGCACCACTCGAGACTGAACGCAATAGAGCGACAGCTGCCGCGGCAGTTCTGAGCAGCACTTTTTCTTCCGCCATGAGCAAGGTAAGCAGAAGTCGTCACCAAGCTCGGCGCCCAGTCAAGGAAACCTACAGCGATCCCAGCACGCTGGCAACATCACGTGAAAATTTTTCTGACCGTCGGATCAAGTCTCTACACGACACGTGGCGAGCCGTGGGCCCACAGAAGGGCGCTATGCCACGCACAAGAGGAGCCCTCGCCGTGCACTCCGAGGGCGAGATGCTGTCCGACGAGGAGGCACCCGCGTCCGATTTACGCACAGCTGTTCAGAAGCTCAAAAAAGTTTCTCTTAAAAAATTCCAAAAGGTTTGGAGATAATGGTGTGCGGAAAGTTCAAAAAATTACACAGTCTAAGACGAGCTCAATTATTGAGCTTAGATTTTAGTTTAAGGTACGACAACCATTGTGAAATCGAGTTGTATGTGCACCAGATTTTCAGGTCTTGATAAGTATTATTCCTTTCCTGTAGAAGTGAATAGTATGATCTCAAATGTTTTAGTGACTGTTGAGTATGACTGTACTGACTTTTACCATTTTAATTAATCAAAGTATATTGTTCTGTGTTTAAAATAGTATACTATATGCATATAAACATGAAACGTATGAATAGTCGTGAAATTTTCTATCAAATTTTTATGGGAAATGATTCTTTTATCAAGAATTTATGTTTTTGCCAAAGAATATAGATATTAGCTGAGATTTAAGCATCGTTTGATGCGTTTAAAATTATTCTTAAATATGGGTAGGCTTTTTAATGTGTACATAGTTTTGTTCGTCCACCGTGCGCAGACGAGAACTTTAAGTAGGACCTGGGTAATGAGGATCGATTTTCTGAGCTAAATACGGCTATGTTGCGGCAAATGCGGTGTAGTAAACACAATTCGTATTAGAGGTGACCGAGCTTTGCAACGGAATAGTCACGACTAATGCGAATGATTCGTAAAAGGTGGACTTGCATTAGCTATAGGAGCTTCCTACTCTTGAAGTTGGACCATGAATAGCCAAGCATTTTTGTACTTTTTCGACGATTGTGGCTTAGATTGTGCTGCGCAGTGAACTCTCAAATGGATTCATTTCAATGAATGCTTTCACTTGGTCAAGGTTTGTGCTACTTAATATACGTGTTGTGGGTTCGAAGAGATGGCGACCAAGCAACTAGCGAAGCGTGCTTCTTACGATGCTGGCATCTTTATAAAACTTGTTTATTTTGCATTTGAATGACTGAGTGCTTTCAGTGTTACTCATTTTGACGAGTTGAAAGCTATTCATGGCAAGTTAATTTTCATGAAAAGTAGAACACAACACAATTTGAATAGCTGATGTGATGCTGTTGATGTCATTAGCTCTATTTTCTCGTGAGAACTTTTCAAAGTTCGGCATCTCATCCTCGCTAAGCTCAATCTGACGTAAGTGCTGCTGTGTCTCATAGCGAGTTTGCCTCCGTTACTGAACTTCACAGGAAGACATGGCGTGGCTCACGAATTTAGGCTGCCAAAATTTTAATGGTCGTTCAAATTCTATGTACGCATAATAGTCAAGGCGTCAAAAATTATTGTAATTTTTACTAAGAACAAATTAACGTAAAGTCAATATCAGTAATTTATACTTTGTAAAATGTGCGCTCTGCCTCTTCATCGTGGGTTGCCTGCCATGCTTTTCAGTGCGGTCTCTGGGAACCAATTGTGTCCACTGTAGTGAGGTTAGCGCTGTCCCATGCACACACATTTCCCAAAAAATAAATATCTTCGACTGTTGTACATATTAGAACGTGCTAAGTAAACAGGCTCTATCGGTTTCTAAAACCATATAAAATTTTGTATACCCTACAATAGGAGGCTTGGAGATGTTTTCATTGCACTCGATGTTGTAGTTATATTCCATTGGGGTGATTTGTGTTCTGGCAAATAGCCACTAAATTTTAATCAAACGCACTTCCCTTATTTTCTGTTCATTGTTTTATTGTAACTTTGTTGCTGTTTGCTGTTTCTTATTGTTGTTATCGTAAGGAGTCTTCTCTAACTTCTCCATTCCTAAGTTTGGCAAAACCGACGAGTCTTGTGGCTTTCCGTCTAAATTGTGTAACAGGTAATTCAGAAATGTAGACCTTAATGATGAAAATTATTTATAATGATGAAAATTGTTTTCGAGTTCTTCCTTCGGTAAAAATATTTTGTTTACATGTTCACTCGTCAATATCAGCGTGATCGTTTTGTGTGCAAGCGACACGAGTCGGTGGCTGGGCTCCAACTTGACAGAACTGTTAGGGAAAAATCTTATTTCTTGCAATCGAAAAAACGCAATTGAATGGTGGAATTGAAAAGGATAAACTTAATTGAAAGTTATAAATTATTCCTTTCCACTTACAAATTTACTTGAAAATATCGCTCGGAAGTTGTGCCCGTGAACCACGCATTGCTCACTGTTTGTTTTCAACAAATTTAAAGAATTATTTATATCATGGTTACATATGTTGCCAGAGAACAGAGTAGTTACTCGGTAATCTGACATGAATGTATTCGAACGCTTGCCAGATCCAGGGAACCTAACGTTATTTCGTATTGATATGCAAAACGCTTCATATGGTTTTGTTCTATATTTTCATGTGACTGATGCATTTCGTTTTTGTCTAAAATTATTTTCGCAATTGGATTTTTAATTAAAAATTCCCCTTCCTAATGGACTCAATTTCCTTGTCGCCTCCAAGCGTTTGGACGAGTTGAACGATGACCGAAGCTCCCGTTGATGATTGGGTAGTTTGAGTTAATCCAAGCTGCGGTCTTCCAAAACTGGATACGGGCAACACGGCAGCAGAGCGTCTGATTACAAACAAGCACAATACTCAGCCTAGTCTCCGGTAATAAAACTCGTGAAGTTTATGTTCAGGCTGATCAAAGTAGCACAAGTTGAATCGAAAACCACTTCTCAAGTGAAGTTTTTAATTCATTGGAGAGGAAAAATTACGTGTTCTAAGAACAAAAATGTGGTTTTTCAATTATATGGCTTGGGATTTATAATCACAAAAACCACACGCAAATTGTCGGCTGAAAGTAACCGTTTAAATCGAAATTGGCGGAGAAGACAAAAACATTGTGATTACGGCCATAAACGCTCAATAAAAATGAATTTAAATTTTATATTTAATTAGGTAATAAATTGAAGTTTAATCGAAACTGGCGAAATAGATATACATATAGTTACAAGATGAATCAAGAATTTCACGGTGAACGATGAATTGATGAACGATGATCAGATGCTGCAGGTGATGGTGTAACAGCTTATCAAGTTATCAATCATCAAGTCTCCCGATCTATATAATCAATTTTCTTGCATGTGGATTCTTTATTAGCCCGCAATAAATAATTTCAGCAAAACATAACATAGAATTCCCCAAACTTAACTTTTTTTAGCCTAACCTTCATCCATTTCACAATGGACGATTCAGGCTTAAGCATTGAATAACAGAAATTACGTCTACAGCAATCTTAACCCATTGCTGTCGTGATAGCAGCAGTCTTCATTCATCGTTATCCTGCCAACAGAACTCCTCACCCATTGCTGTCGTGCCAACAGAACTCCTCACCCATTAATGTCGTGCCAACAGAAGTCCTCACCCATTGCTGTCGTGCTAACAGAACTCCTCACCCATTAATGTCGTGCCAACAGAAGTCCTCACCCATGCCAATATAGCAGCGCTGTTCGCATGAACTGAAAGCGTGATAAAGTTTATGAAGAAGCATTGTTGATTTTCCGGTTCACTGTAAATTGCCTTGTAAAGAAAACTTCTAGTCAACGTACGCTGTGAATTTATTGTTCGAAGTTCTGTAGTCTCTGTTCTAACCGTTGAGGTTGGAGGTTTATTGTGCTGAGCTCCCGTGACAGTAGCCGGCTTCGGCCGGCTGCCACGTTATCTTTCTCGAACTTTGAAAATGTCGTGCTGCCCCGCTCCGAGGCATTGAGCCGGCGGAGGGTACTACCAGCTGAAGTGAAGATTAACTCTTGAACACCTTTAAATGCTCCCGGCATCTAACTGCATAATTTTGAAATTACTCTTGACCTAGTTTTTCGGACATCACCTAGTTGTGACTGACTTCACTGACGGCACTGTGTGGAAACCGTCTTGAACGGGGAAACGTTAGCGAATTCTTACAGGAGTAAAACATCACGTTACAAAGATTTTAAGATGCCTCCATGTGTGGCTAGCACCCCCGGGTTCGTGGTTAGTGTCCCCAGGTGAGTGGTTAGTGTCCCCAGGTAGTGGTTAGTGNGCACTTCTCGTACGCCTGAATCGTTCGTTGAGAGAGAAGATGTGAATGAAAATGCCCGTTTACCCCAGCTATATGGTAAGTTTAATTTGTCTTGTAATATCTAATTATAGATTAACTTAGTTCGTACGCTGTTATTCCATTTATATATTGTACCTTTTTAGTTTCTCCCATATATGTCTTATTTATTTTTTAGATTGGTTAATGATTGCTAGAAACCGCATGCCATGTAAGGGCTATTTGATAGCCGCGAAGCATCCAAGAACTGTGCAAGTTTCGAAAAGACTAGAATAAAGGAAAAACTTTTTTTACACTAATAGTACACAGTTTAATTACAAATTATAGTAATCATATAATTTGTTTATAACTGCTTGAATTTATGCCAATATTCTCTGAGCTTTAATAAGTTTAATTTTTATTTTGAATATATTTACCAGTTTTTCGATCATTAATAAGTAGTTTTCTAATGATGTTAGACGATTATTTCATAATATAGCGATGTCGGCACTGAAGAGTATGCCTGATGTGGCCTGTCGCCGATTCTTGTACTTTTCGTGACTTGTTCACGGAAGATCCAAAAGCATGTCCTTTGACCGGAATTTTTCAAGACTGACTATAGTTTGAAATAGCTACTAGACTTCCACCTGGTTCGATATGGTGCTATGCATTTCAAATCTGAACATATATTTTTCCATAGCTTTATCTAGTCTGTTCTTGAAAGCGTTCATACTTGGAGCGCCAACGATGTCTTCGCGGGGAGGCTGTTCCACATGTCGGTGATTCGAAGCGAGAAGAAATTTTGTCGCGTGGAGAAGTTGCAGCGCAGTTTTTTTAGCTTATAGCCGTGGCCCCTGGTGTTGGTTCTTGTTTCAAATTCTAGAAATCCTTCTGGGACCTTGAATAAACCATGTATACTTGTATACTTCAATGAGTTCCCCACGCAGACGTCGATAACTGAGGCTTAGAAGCTTCGTAATCTTTGATTATTGTGCCGTCACCAGATATTCATGCATGCTTGTTCTTATTTCTCCCTAATCAGCTGTGGGTTGCCCGCTTATGCTTCCTTAACCTAAAATTTTGGTTCATGCATTTCAATCCCGTTAGACGAGGCCAGGATTTTTAGCTTCAATTTTAACACCCATTGACTGACGATGCTGCAGGTACTGGCCGACGTACATAAACTCTACCAATGAGGAAATAGATCGAAATAATCGCTGACTGTAATAAGAAAAACAAATATTAAATGCCTAATCAAATTTATTATCGTGCTCAATCATAACTACATTCCTTGGACTTAACGGTGTTACATCGGCTACAGTATAACTTGATCAGTATAAGAGAGAAGGAGAATATACGAGTGAACTTAAATGTTTTTTTTTTAATTGAGTTCAGGCCAGCGGTTGTGGGTTCAAGCCCCTGCAAGCTGTGTAAATTCACGTCTCGGACAAAAACGCGGCCTGTCTTACGGCCGGTCTCGCGGCCGGACTCCAAATTCAGTGAGCGTAGAATATCTCGCAAAATACTGAACGTAGCTCGATGAAAGAGACGTGACGTTGTAAATTCAGTAATGTATGTTCATGCTGGCGGTCCTTGAACATAATAATGAAGAATCTGTGGACGGTACTATAGCCGTCGAGGACAGCGCGGCCGAGGACTTTAGTGTCATAAACGAAGCATTAGATCTGAGAGGGGAAAGTAAAGAAATAAATGTTCTTTGATGTCATTTAATGTATACAATTGAAGATGAAACAAAGCACCGGCTATGTATTACTGAAGCAAACACTTCTGTGACTATTACAGGTTCAGACTAATTGATACCAGTCGGTTTAGTTTTTTCTTAAGCATTATATATATTAAAATCTACTGAACTTGTTCTACTCGGTTTCAAGCTTGACCTTGAAAATCTCTTGGTTTGCTTAGGCTAAACAGACAAAGGAAATGCTTTATCTTTAAAAAATGTCAACTAATTCCATGTAAAAATTAACTCACATTTGACTTTTTTCGCGGCGTATCTCTAAAGAAAATTCTTTGCCTTTCAGTGCCCTAGACCAAGCCCTGGTGCAGAAGGCGTCATTAGAATAAAAACATTCTGAATCCGTTGACGCTACCACTTCCCACGATGATCTACTTTCACATAAACTTGATATAAAATGACACAAAGCTTCTACTGGCGAGTAAGTGCTAGAAACATTCGGAGTGAATACAATGGTAACATCTGAACCTTCTAACTGTGAGGCAATCTCTTGCCAATTTATATCTGGTCCAACCTTAATCAATTTCCAACCAGGCAAATTCACCCACATATCGTAGTTTTTGGTTGCTACCCTTAAAATGAGCCGCTGCACGATGGTGCCCGCTCTCAGGCGTCCAATTGAACGCTTTTCTTGACCATACAAGTTCTTTGAGTCGTTAAATCGACCGCCTGATGCTGCTCGTTTTTCCATCTTGCTCCGCACACTCCTGCTGAAATAACATTGCATGTAAAATTATAATGCGTGAAATTGGTCTGCTGACAGAATTCGTTCAAAAATTCATGCTTTCGGCCACTGCCAGATAGGAACTACTCGGCTGCAAAACATACTTGAACTAAATTAGCATTTGAATTTCACACTTTTGATTCATTAAATGAGTATTATTATAGGAGTTGGTTTACGATCAAATCCAGCTCACCCAATCCTCTCCAATGCAATAAATTACTCATGGATCTCAAAACCCAAATAACAGGGTGAATAAACTATTTAAAATAATACCATTCGATTAGATATTTTTTGAAAGTATGAAGAATACTTGTGTCGATTGTCCTTTACAATGACGCTACCGAATGATGTCTTCGTACATCATCATCCGTATAAACTTCATTTTGCGATAGTCTATGATAAAAATCTAATGACTCGTGGTATGGAAACATTGAAGTCAACACGTGCATCTGAACTGTCTTATTTTACTCGCGTCCGTTTCCTTCCGTGATCGTTTCTCAGTCTTTATGCTCTCGTGGCTGGTGCATCTGGACCAGTTAACTGTACAATTTGCTTGGATTTAAAATACATATTAATGCTATTGTTCATTTGGCAAGAAAACTGCAGCTCACCAGCCATGCATGAACGAACGAATCTTAATCAAGAGGTACGATTATTTTTGAACGTTTAATTGTAAACAGTTTGAGTAGATTGAGCCTGTTGTTTGTTAACAGCATTGAAAGTAAACATCGTTCACATTATTCAAGCAAATTTGCATTCTATTTTATGATGAGCAAGTTATTATTCTACTGTGACATAAACCCATACGATACTTAATATTTAAACATGGTTGAATGTAACAAACAATTAAAGACTTTCATATCACAATAAGCTATGTTTTCCATGTATCTGAGTTGTACTTACTGGCAGGCGTAACAGTTTGTGGACTCGCAACGGTTCCCCTCGCGCTCTGATTTCTGAAACGAAAAATAATATTTTAGATTATTTTTTCTCGTTATAACATGATATTATTATTTCTTATTTCACATTAGAAGCCTGATCAAAGAAAATGCTTGAAACACAATGACATAATTGCAGCTCATTTCTTTTGTCATACGTCCATGAGCAAAGGAACGTTAAATCGCAAAATACATTTACTTGAGTCGGCTCCAATACTGATTGTGCAAAAAATTGTAACCCACGTTAGGTGATGAGCTCGATTTATCTATTTTCGAGTGATGATAAAAATTTGTTGATGAGACAGATTCATATGAATGTTCGTCTTGTCAATAAACCTTTAACATTATAACATAACATAACATATTGATCTCGGCGCTGAGGTGTAGGCCTGATGTGGCCTGTCGCCGATTCATTTCCAACAAACAATTAAAGACTTTCATATCACAATAAGCAGACACGTGCTCACTCTTTGCCATGCTTCCTCCAACTGCTGCAGGCGCGGGACGTGGAGCTGAAGAACAAGGAGCTTCTCCGCAGCCCCCGAGTTTCATTGGCCGCGCTGGAACGGAAAACAGAGCGATAAGAATTTTCTAGCGATAATATGTTTTTCTAGGAGACACACCATTGTTAAGAAAAATGACTAACGAAAGTGGAGGAAATGTTTTTTTCTAGCGATAATATGTCTTTTCTAGGAGACACTCCATTGTTGAGAAAAATGACTAAGGAAAGTGGAATAAATGCTTTTTTCTAGCGATAATATGTCTTTTCTATGAGACACTCCATTGTTGAGAAAAATTACTAAGGAAAGTGGAGGAAATGCTTTTTTCTGGCGATAATATGTCTTTTCTTGGAGACATTCCATTATTGAGAAAAAAGACAAAGGAAAAATGGAAGAAATTCTTAAAATAAAGGTATTTGCCACGACATGTTGATATATAGAGGCTTTCATTGTGAACACACGTGGAGCGTATGTGGTGTCACCCACGTACTTGTAAAATTGTTAAACATTTGCAATGAGCATCAATATTTTGTCCTTTTATCCTGGAATTACGAGTCAAGGTATCGGCATCTGAAAATTAACGACGCAGCGATGCAGTGTTGTGCAAGTGTATTAAGTGGAGTGCATGTAATGATGAAGTTGTGAAGTATCACTCCGAATCAGAAACTGATTCGAAACTTAAACTATGACTATACATAATACATTTTAATTATATATTTTATCCCAAATATCTAATCGTTCTGCTCAATTTTATCGCGCAGGAGAGAAATGGTTGTGGTTGAGTGAGAATTATATTTCGTATCTCACGTCTCGGACGAATTTACGACCGGACCCGCGGCCTCTCTGATGCTGGAACCGTCGCATCTATTTCATGCTGCAGGCGAGTCGGACCCCAGCCCACGACACGCTGTGCTTGGGTTTCGCAATTTCAATATTTCCATTACAGTTAATGAGCGAGTTATACGTAACATAGAAATATTTAACGAGATATTTCGCAGCAATGCACAAAATCTGTTTTAATACATTTTTCGCTACAAATGTTTGCTATATTAGAGCACTAACAAAGTTATACATGAGAAAAAAAATTATACTGAACGGGTCTCTTCAATGTTCTTCTTATACCTAAAGTCCAGTGGTTCCCAAAGTGGGCGATATCGCCCCCCTAGGGGCGATGGAAAGATTTTGGGGGGCGGTAAGGCAGAAGAGGGCGTTTGGGGGGCGATAGGGGGGCGGTAGTACGAAGTCAAAGTCAGAAGTTCGAACGTTTGTTTGACGATTTGTACACAACACGTGCAGCACATCATGACTCCCAGCAATGGTTTTTTCACCCAGATCTGTTTTTTAACCTCAGCAATGAGCATCAATATTTTGTCCTTTTATCCTGGAATTACGAGTCAAGGTATCGGCTTCTGAAAATTAACGACGCAGCGATACAGCAATGCTGTGCATGTGTGTGACGAGTCACTAGGAGTGCATGTAATGACGATGCAGTTGTAAAGTATCACTCCGAATCAGAAACGTAAACTATGACTATACATTTTAATTGTGTATTTTATCCCAAATATCAAATCGATCTGCTCAATTTTTCGCGCAGGAGAGAAATGGTTATAAATTTGTGTGAGAATTATATTTCGTATCTCTGATGCTGGAACCGTTCGCATCTATTTCATGATGCAGGCGAGTCGGCCCACAGCCCACGACACGCTGTGCTTGGGTTTCGCAATTTCAATATTTCCATTACAGTTAATCAGCGAGTTATACGTAAAATATAAATATATAACGAAATATTTCGCAGAAATGCACAAAATCTGTTTTAATACTTTTTTCGCAACAAATGTTTGCTATATTAGAGCACTAACAAAGTTATACATGAGAAAAAAAATTATACTGAACGGGTCTCTTCAATGTTCTTCTCATACCTAAACATATGTGTTTAATATGTCCACGTTCAGTGTGACGACTTAGTCTGCTCCGTAGTCAAATTCGTCCCACAGTCTGACGAGCGCGCATGGCTGATGATGCCACTGCTTTAGTTTACGCTATTCCTCAGATCACCTATTGTTGTTAGTAGCGGCGCCACGTGAACGCAATCTCTGATAAATACGCAAAAGAAAATATCACACAAAATAATCACAATTCCGGTAACCGTAAAGTCCAGAACGACTATTTGAAATTTGAGTTTTTTTTCAAAGTTGTGTGTGATGTCTTGAGCAAATCTATGTGGCATAAATTCGGCACATTATCTGTACCTCTCATTTACACGATACCAAATAATATGCCATGTATTTTTTATTGTGTGTTGCACGGAAGTATTTAGATGGTTCGGCAACTAATTCATTATGATAAATAAATGAATGACGAAGGTTAAGAGGAAATTACGAAAAATTTACGATCCTTCTATAGTTACGTTCAAGGTTTTGTATATCCGAGTCCGTTAATTAAGCTTTAAAGGGCAAACTTAGTTCTCTTTTAACTAACAATCAATCGAATTTTGTAAATAGGTTACTGCGGTACCTGGACACGGCCTGCCGTAATAATTCGATCCTTCACCATGTAGAATTGGCGACCACACTTACTGTTTGCTCTGCTGCGTCCAATTCATAGGCCTAATTTTACTGCCATGTTAACTCCTGAAAGGTCCTGTCGGGTAGTTTAGCGGTCAGTTTTTACGGCCAGTTTTCCAAATCTCAGTGACCAAACAATGTCTCTACTATTAAGATTTCGGTGGAACCCAGCTCATGATCTCTTTGTGTTGTTTTATATCGTGGTTTCATTCACAAGATTTATCGGCATAATGGCCAATAAATATTTTGAAAATTTCTTCATTTGTGTTTATCTCTAACATGATGTCAGATATCTGATTGCTTATTAATTTGTACCTGAGTATTTGTCTATGAGACTATGACATATAGTGATCATATTGCATCGTATCGAGTGAGTTCGTATCTAGTGATTAGATCGTATCGAGGTCCGTAAATGCTAGATAAGCTTACCTAGTAGCTTATCTAGGCCATCAAATTCAAGGCATGAAAAGTTTCTAATGTTGTGGTAGGGTCTGGCTTGACTCTATAACTAAAACAGTAATACTATACTAATAATAGTATAAGTAGGAATATTTAAAAATTCTTATAGATCGTATATTAAACCAAAATACTCCATTATATGATCGTATATTATACCAAATACTAATATTCTGCCCAGAAACATTGCCGAGAACATGTTTTACCCTAGCTGCACTTTTTT
The DNA here is from genome assembly GCF_000764305.2 of Hyalella azteca. Taxonomy (NCBI): domain Eukaryota; kingdom Metazoa; phylum Arthropoda; class Malacostraca; order Amphipoda; family Hyalellidae; genus Hyalella; species Hyalella azteca. Next base: position 148,991 of record NW_025930792.1, read on the forward strand.
TTCGTTCGCTTATTACGCATTTTCGGTTGCGCTAACGGAGACTATGACTAAAAGAAAAAAAGTATCGCCAGAATTTGCATTTTAGCCGAATAATATTTCTTTTTAAAAGGAGGGACAAGGACAAATTCTAAAGCTTCTGTAACATCTCTGATGATCATCGAGCAATCCACATTATGTACGACGTAGATAACATGGGACACTTTGGACAGTGCCTTGCCAGGCAGCTTATGCCCGGGTTTGCAGTGGTCACTGGTCAGTGTGCGATTAGCGTCAATGATGTGTGGATGTGCTCAGTGTTTGATGGCTTTGCTTATTCATTTATACAATCTTACTGCCAGATGATTCCGGACTAAGAAGGTGAAGAATAAGAGTGTAGTGTTTCAAAATGAGGACTAGCATAGAAATATTTGAAAAAATGGGGAGCAAGGAAAACAAAGAGGTGATACACTCGGGTCATTTTATGATGTCCGATTTTGATGCCATTGAAGCACAAGAGGAAGAAGAAAAGGAGGTAGAAAAATACTTGGTTGAAATACCTGATCCGGATGGGGAAAAATCTGCTAGTGAAGAAGAGAATGCTCAAGCAATGGATCCTTCTGATGTAGTGGAACGTAGGAAGAAAAAAGTCAAGTTCAGGCATAAAAATGTGATCCAGTACCAAAGTGCAACTAGCACAACAGAAAAATTATCCATTGATGAGTCTCTTACAAAACTGTTTAATGCCATGGATATTGCATACAAGTAAGTACTCAATTACTTTTACAAGTTTTCTCCATAGTCTATTGACTTTAAGTCAAGTTTCTGCAGAACAATTTCTTAATAGGATTTAAATGCTTTCTATCTCATGTTAATAGCCTAATTAATATTTGAGCTGACCATAGAGTCATAGACTGCATCTCTGCATTAGTCTAGCTGCTAGCCTGGACACTGGATGGTGAAGAAGGTGAACCTTCTATGTAGTTTCTACCTCTTTAGCTGCCACTAGAGCTTTCCTTTCCTGCACCCTGCTTTCCTGCGGTCCTGCCATTTTCAGAACTGCAAGATTCAGATTCATGCTATACAAATTAATTTCAACCTAATTGGTAATATGAGTGCTTAATTGGGATTTGGGCCACATAATCCAATTGTATAAAAAATTGATTCTACTTTTGAACTGTGAGGTTTCAGTTATTTCAGTGGGTAATAAGAGGAAAATTTCACTCTGGATCACAGTGCAGCACATAAGATGATAAGATTACAGGGTGCAGCTCAGGACTCAGGAGTGCCTAGATGAGGCCCAGGGTGCAGAGGGTGGATGCAGCATTGCCAATATATGGGTTTTTAAGTCCTAAGCGTCGCCGGGTAATTTTTAATGAAAAGCCATTTACGCTGAGACGGCTGAGTAATGAAAAACTATTTACAAGCTATGCACTTATTTACAAGGTTGCATGCACGTGTTATCCCAAATAACTAATTTTACCCTAAAAACAGTCCAATTGTACAGCAAGTGTCAACTGAACATGTGATGCAGACTGCAGAGGGTGGATGCAGCATTGCCAATATATGGGTTTTTAAGCCCTAAAGCATTGCCGGGTAATTTTAAGATGCGTCGCCGGGTCTTTAGTGAGTTTTTTACTTGGGAAAAAGCCATTTACGCTGAGACGGCTGAGTAATGAAAAACTATTTACAAGCCATGCACTTATTTACAAGGTTGCATGCACGTGTTATCACAAATAACTAATTTTACCCTAAAAACAGTCCAATTGTACAGCAAGTATCTACTGAACATGTGATAATGCAGTCTGACCGCTCTAATGTGATGCGCAACTACGTAATCGTAAGCTTGATGTTTACATTTTTTGGCGGGAACTCATCGCAACTGATTTCCGGACAAGCTTCACTGCATCCTGATCCATCCAACATACTGGAAACCTTACTTTTTTTTAATAGTTGGCCGTAGACTGACAAATATATTAAATGCAAGAATTTCAATCTAAATGTGTCGGCAAGATTTTCTGAAGGCGTAAATTTTGCTACTGAAGCGTCACCAAAGATCTTGCAATATTCATCCACTCTCTGCACAGTGGGATGAGGCTAGATGGTAGTATTAAATATACCATATTAACAAGCACATAGCAATGATAGCATTTTGTATTGGATACAATCATCCAAATACTGAATGTAAAATTATATTTCCATTTAATACTTTATAAGTTACCAAACAAATTTTATCTGACATTGTGGAACTTTTCACTGGTAAAGTTGCAAGGTTGGGAAATTGAGAACTTGGATGGGGCCAATCTTGAATGAATGAAACATACAATTCCTAGAATTCAATAATGAATGGGACTTTTTAGCACATTTTCTCATTTATGGAAAAAATGCACTATTGTGCTTGCCATGTCTCATGATGATGATGATGTCTGTACTCTGTCCCTCTGTCAGTCTGTCTGTCTGTCCGTGACTTCAAGTTTTCGTCGACAAGAAAATGTGCTCTCTTGTCACTTACTGCAGAGAGTACCGAGTTATATTTTTTTTTAATTTTATGCATAAGATACTAAACAAAATCTTGAAGTAGATAGTTGCTCAGGCATCTGGAAATTGGGATGAATTGCTGTCTAAGAAAATCTCTTGTTTGCCTCCATGGTCTGCCACTCCAGAATACTAGGCAAAATTTCCTTGAAATTGTTTGTATGAAAGATAATTTTTTCTGGGATTTTATAATAGTAAACACTATAACACTATAAAGTTCTGTTTGTCCTTATTTTGACAAAAGAAATTAGTCAAAGGCTCTAGGTAGGAACAACTGAAATTTACTACAACCACATGTATTTTTATCTCGTTCATGGGTGGCTTTTAACTTGAACAATATTTTCTAGTTTGGATGATGCATAGCAGATTTAATCTCCAAGATGCAATTGAATTTTCTTAGCTGTGAGCTTAGTAAATTTGCAGCCATGTAAGAAAAATTATAAGCCATAAGTTACATTTATTAGTTGTTAGATTAGTTTTAAGATTTAAATCCCATTTTTGAAAGCCACGAATATTAATATTCAACACCATGGGTTTTGCATTTATTTATAATTTTGCTTTTCAAAAATAGGAACACAATCCTATAGGAATACATCATAAATCATTGTTTGATTTACATTGCAGACAATTTTGCACATTACAATGAATTCAATTGTTTTCATGAAAGATTAATTGTTTTCTTTAAAACTAATCAGGTTTATATAAGATGTACTTCCTGATCTGTGACCATAACTTTCCCATATTTGGACAAATAAGATTTTCACTTGCTGGAGTACCTATCTATTACTTCAGTCCATTAAATTACAAGCTTCCATACTGTAGGGTATGACACATTTAGTTAGTAGTAGTAGAAGGTTTACTAATGCTTCAGCTAGTTATCTATTTTGCTTTGGAGGTACAATATTACATTATGTCTAGGTTATTTGATCTCTTGTGTCTTCCATTTTGCAGCCTGATCTATTTAGGTGCAGGTGTTGGGTGATAGATTCTCTGCTCATAGAGTGAGGGTCTGCTCTGGTTTCATTGACAAACTGCAGTGTCAAGGAAGTGGGGCTTGGTCTGGGTTGGTGCAAATACAGTCTTGCGGCTTATGGCCAAGAGGCAGTGCCAACATTGGAATCACTGTAAATCTCTGATAGCAGGTTGCATTCTATTAGTATTGTTTAAGGCTGTCAGTTCTAAAGTTGCTTTGCTAGTCTTCCCTTACCAATCTGGTGAACATGTCATCATGGTGTAGGATTGATGTGTTGGGGTGACAGTCCTCTTGGATGTTGCTGTGGCTAGGATAACTTACTCTGCCAAGACATGCAGTAGGTCCAGGCAGTTATTTTAGTATATATGGCATACAGTGGCGCTCAATCAAGTTACTCTAGGCACCTAATGCGCATATGACCAATCCTCAATCTATGCAGCATGGTACTTCTATTTGCTTGGGTCTCTGATCCAATGAGGTGAAGGACGCCAAATTCATTGCATCTAAGACACTGATGCATGATTGTGGCAGATTGTGGTTGCCTATCATGCTTCTCCATAGATTGCTTTGTGATCAAATGCAAATGGCAAATGATGTGTGATTGAATTGAATGATACTTGTTACGGTAGTCAATGACTTGGTCTATTAAGCTTTGGAAAATAATTTGCCTACAAGTATTCAAAACAGTTTGATGAGCTGTTGCACTCATGGCTCCTTATTGAAATGCAATGAAAGAACACAACAATTGTGCATTAATACTAACAAGAAAACTACTTGACACATGAGCAAGGTAAATCATTGGGTTCAGGTTGCAAGACTATCCTCTCACTGCTCAAGTGTACTCTCTGAATTTCATGTGACTGTTGCCAATAACTTGTACACCATTAAACTACTAATCCACTTAACATCCTAAATACTCACTGAACTGTTACATCAACTTAATTTAACAGAAATAAACTCAACAATGGCTATGATCAACAAGGCATGGATACACCAAGCTTGGTGCATGCAAGGCAAGAACTAGTGAGTCTGATTCCACCTAGTCCTACAGCTCTAGCAGCAGCTTACAAATTGGGGTCCTACACCAAATTATCCCACAAAGTTAAGAAGAAAAAGGACATAAGTTAATTGCTTTTGATTGGAAATTATTTACCGTAAACTGGGGTAACTTAGACTCCCGGGGTAACTTAGACCACTTTTCGTTTTTTTAACAAAAACCCCCAAAACTCAAAAACGAATTGACATAGAAAAATTCTGTCAATGGGCATTAAAGGCCTAATACTGAGGCTATGTAACACAATAGAAACTTGAAGTTGTGCAGAATTATTGAACAAATATTTAAAGCAAACTGTTCCACTCATGTTAACTTGTATGTTAGTTTTTCTTAGTGCATTTGTACAATCTTGTACCATTTTTAATCAATGTTCGGTTTCTTTGACCATAAACTTATTTAACACTGTGGGCATTAGCCACATTAACCAGCTTATTACACTCGCTAGTTAATGTAGGAACTTCTGTATATATACGTAATATGCTGGGCCATAAATGCATTAATGAAAGCTGCTTACTGAGCACAGGAGCTGCAATGATCCAACTTGTTGCATTGAGACAACTCACTGTTGAAAAGTCAATCAAATGAAATATTTTTTTTACTTAGTGATGTATTGCTTCATAAACGTGCGTTTGTGTGTGAATCGCAATTAGCCCTTTCGTCTTGGACTGTTTATCAGTTTTTATTATCTTCTTTCTCAAATATTTTGGTTTGAGGGGTAAGTCGATCATTCACAAAATTCAAATGTGCCCAACCAAGTTTATCATTCTGCTCCAGTTAAAAATGCTTTTACTAAGCATTGATTCCTAAAGGCCTGGGATTTTTGTCTTTCCTGATGTAAATCAACTCGCTTCCATGACTCATTGTGCTTACAGTCACTTTTTAATTTTCTGCATTTTCAAACAAGACGAACGTTCCACGGGCGTGCACTCGCTTAGCACCAATTAGTGGTCGTGTATCCAACTTCTATTAAAAGAGATCAAGTTAGAGCAGTGGTTCCCAAAGTGGGCGATATCGCCCCCCTAGGGGCGGTGGAAAGATTTTGGGGGCGGTAGGGAAGAAGAGGGCGTTTGGGGAGCGGTAGGGGGGCGGTAGTCCGAAGGCAGAAGTTCGAACGTTTGTTTGACGATTTGTACACAACACGTGCAGCACATCATGACTCCCAGCGATGGTTTTTTCACCCAGATCTGTTTTTTTAACCTCTCCTGGGTTTACGTCTCGGACAAATTAACGGCCGGACTCGCGGCCGCTCTCACGGCCAACTTCCAATTCAATGTTCAAGTAATACCTATCTCTCAAACTAATGAACTTGACTCGATGAAACTTGGTACACGCATTCATTAGGACCTAACGGTAATATTACGCTCGTGAATTTTTTTTAAATTTTGCCTTCATTTGTTTTTGCCATAGTTATATGGCAATATGGGCCGAAATTCACAGTACCAGGCAATCAAGAAATTTTTTCCAAACTATTGAGAATATTCGAACGAAATTTTGAATTTACAGTCCTATACTACCGAACGTTAATGTTGAGCTCATGAAAATTTATTCGATTGTGCCTTTGTTCGCGAGTTTTTTTCCATTTCACCTTCATTCGTGATTTAAACAGCAATACGTGCTTAAATTCGCTGTAATCAAGACATTCCTTCCAAAACTACTGAATGGATTTGAACGAAACTTAGTATTTAAATATTTACCCTCAGCAACGGTGATGTTAAGCTCGCTACAATTTTTTCGTTTTGCCTTCGTTTGCGAGTTATAACGGTTATACGTAAACTGCTCTTGGTTAAACCGGCCGGCAGAAAAGCCGGCCGTTCCTCCTATATCTGTATAACTCGCGAACGAAAGCAAAATAGAAAAATTGTCATGAGCTAAACATCACCGTTGAGAGGTTAGGTATTTTTTTTAAAGGCCTCCCACACTCACCATTCCAACAAAAAAAAAAAAAAGGAATTGATTTTATTAATTAAAAACAGGGAATGGTTTCATGTCAATGATCAGGGCCCCGACCTTAACGCCTCTGATGGTGGCCTACACCGACATTCAAACAAGACGAACGTTCCACGGGCGTGCACTCGCTTAATTAGCACCAATTAGTGGTCGTGTATCAAACTTGTATTAAAAGAGATCAAGTTAGAGGATCTTTTTGCACTAAAGGTCATTTTGACGACATGCCGGCATTAAGTGTGTACCGCTGTAGAAGATCCACTGGATCTTTTACTGGATCTCAACTTCTCAAGCTTTGCCGTCTGGACTTGGACCGCAAATCCCGAAAAAAAAATCACGTTCGTCAATCAACAGCGAGGTTATTTATTTTGCCCGATACTACTTAATAGCTCATGATCTCTACTACAGTAGTTGAGATTAATCAGAATAATTGTGTAAACGTACTGTGTAAATTCGTGCAGATTGGTTACTTTTTTGTAGGCCTTAACTCGCAGTTCTTACGCTCAGAGGTTGTAGGTTGGATTTAGTTGCACTTCTGTCCTCTTGATACCACATGTTTCGAGGTTTGATACCATGTGGTTTGATACCACATATTCACAAAAAAAAAAAAATGTTTCGAGATGATGCGAGCCAGCATCTACTTGACTGCAACAATGTCATCAGCGGCGACCAAATGTTTACTGGATTGCAACAGTGTCATCAGAGGCGCTTACGTTAAGAGCGGCAAATTGCACCTGCATCGTCTTTCTTGCAAGCACAACCTGAGTTACTCGGGGACGATACGAGCGCTCAACCTGAGTTACTTGGGGACGATACGAGCGCTCAACCTGAGTTACTTGGGGACGATACGAGCGCACAACCTGAGTTACTTGGGGACGATACGAGCGCACAACCTGAGTTACTTGGGGACGATACGAGCGCACAACCTGAGTTATTTGAGGACGATACGAGCGCTCAACCTGAGTTACTCGGGGACGATACGAGCGCTCAACCTGAGTTACTTGGGACGATGCGAGCGCACAACCTGCATGAGTTACTTGGGGACGATACGAGCGCACAACCTGAGTTACTTGGGGACGATATGAGCGCTCAACCTGAGTTACTTGGGGACGATACGAGCGCACAACCTGAGTTACTTGGGACGATACGAGCGCACAACCTGAGTTACTTGGGGACGATACGAGCGCTCAACCTGAGTTACCTGGGGACGATACGAGCGCACAACCTGAGTTACTTGGGGACGATACGAGCGCACAACCCGAGTTACTTGGGGACGATACGAGCGCACAACCTGAGTTACTTGAGGACGATACGAGCGCACAACCTTTGCCTATTAAATTAATTATTATATTTTTGTTATGATGTTTTGAAGGCAGCCGTTGCCACTCAGCAAGGGTACGCACCTGCCAGCTGGTCAGAGCGCAGCGTGCCAAGACTTCTCGGTGCAATGAAAGAGACGTTTATTTTTATCACATTGTACCGAATCGGTGTCTTGAAGCTACGCATAAAACGCCAAATATCAAAGTGGCCCATTGAATGCGGATGTTCTCTGATGAGTCAATTAGTACTCGTGTTAATCTATGCGTTAAGGGGTGACGTGGATGAAGAGAACAGAAGATGACACGGCATCGTGTTTTGTGTGGAGGCTTTCTCTTACGTATATAACTTGATTGTTGCCATGGTTGAGGCTAGTGTTACCTTTAGTGAGGTTTGCGAAGTAACGACATTATAATCTGCTATGTGGTCCATCAATTAACGGCAAGATAATTGCCGTGTAGTCCATCAAACAACGGCAGGAAAATCTGCCGTGTACGTAGTCCATCAAATAACGGCAGGATAATATGCCGTGTAGTCCATCAAATAACGGCAGGATAATCTGCCGTGTAGTCCATCAAATAACGGCAGGATAATCTGCCGTGTAGTCCGTTAAATAACGGCAGGACAATCTGCCGTTTAATCGCTCTAATAGCTCAAGGCTGAGTCAGATTTAGACTGGAGCAGCGAGCACAATACTGGGAAGAGAATCGCCTGTTGCTACCCACTAGACAACTGATGTTCAATCAACGTTGAAATAAAAGTTGCTTGGTTGAATCAACGTTTGTTAAACTTTGTTTCAATGTCATTTGATTGGTGGGTAAAAGAAACGTGTCAACGTTGACATGAAGTTGTGAGAATTTTAATGAATGATTTATAATAAATGGTTTGAAGATAAATATACTAACGGGAGTTGAAAATATCAGTATTTTTCTGTCAGTGATCCGTGAAAAGCAGTAGCTCTAATGACTGCTCATCATTAAGGTGGCGTGACCACACGGTTCATTTTACAACCGTTCCGGGGACAAAAGTTCTTTATTTATTTATTCTTGTTGCTCTTGTTTTATCATTTATATATGATCGATGCTGGACATAATTTTTTTACTTTTGTTGTTCATGTTGTTTCATGTAACCGTTCTACGGGCGGAATTTCTTAACCTGTGTTCTTATTGCATTATTACGTAACCGTTCTACAGACAGAAGTTCTCGTATTGTTCTTGTTGCTTCATGTAACCATTATATGGACTGTAGTTCTCGTATTGTTCTTGTTGCTTCATGTAACCATTATATGGACAGAAGTTCTCGTATTGTTCTTGTTGCTTCATGTAACCATTCTACGGACGAAAGTTCTCGTATTGTTCTTGTTGCTTCATGTAACCGTTCTACGGACAGAAGTTCTCGTATTGTTCTTGTTGCTTCATGTAACCATTCTACGGACGAAAGTTCTCGTATTGTTCTTGTTGCTTCATGTAACCATTCTACGGACGAAAGTTCTCGTATTGTTCTTGTTGCTTCATGTAACCGTTCTGTGGTGGGAAGTTCTTGTCTGGTGTCACTGAGGTCTGAATGTACATTGACATCGTCTGCGTCGGTGAGGGCTGACCGCTCGCTGGACCGACGCAGGACTGCCGATGTAGTTGTCTTTACGACCGTATCATCCTACTGCTCATGTACCTATACAAAAACGGTGAGGGCTGACCGCTCGCTGGACCGACGCAGGACTGCCGATGTAGTTGTCTTTACGACCGTATCCTCCTACTGCTCATGTACCTATACAAAATTTCGGCCAAAATTCGTATTGAAATTTTATGACTTTTTCACTTAAAATGTTGGTTAAATAGCTATTGTTTTTAAGGAAATAGTTGTTCGTGTTTTAAAGTTGTTTTATATTACTTGTTCAGGCACAAGATCACTTCGCCGAAGTGGAATCGCTTCAAAGGCCTCAAACTTCGGTGCAAGGACAAAATTCGCCTCAACAACGTGATATGGCGCTGCTGGCACATGCAGTGTAAGTATCATTGCATCTATAGTATTAATTATGCAAATTAACGGCAAGATCCCTCACACTTGACCATGTTTCCTTATATATTAAGCGATCAAACCCCCTGATTATGTTCACACGCTCATCCGTTCAATCGTTACTAAATTGGCTCTTAGGTTTAATGCAAAATTTGTGTGGAAAGCAGCCGTTAAATTACAGACTGACGCCTTGATAATGAGTTGTCAGTATCTTGGACGCGTGCAAGCTACTCCTGACTCAGGCAATGACTCGACAGTAACACCTACACTACAAATCTCTTGGACTGAGGTCTTGATATATACTGCTTGATATTAACTGGTCATGTTAACAAGAGCATGTTTGTTAACTAAGAACATGCAGTACAACGCACCCGAACATCGGCGTTTAGCAGGCAATGAGTTGAACGGCCGGGAGCGCAAGTGACCTTCTTAAATTGGCCTTGCTGTTGCCAGAGCTGCGTCACCTCCGATGTTTATCTTTACCCTAAGAAGCTTTAGTTTTTGTCTTCTAACTGTAGGAACTCGCTCGTTGCCAGTAGATGCCTCGTTTGCTTGGCACTCTAGAGAGCCTCGATTTATTCTGTGATCCCATTGCAATATTTTAGAGTGCGTTGCCGAGGTAAGGAGAATGTAGCGGTATTGTAGGTTAGGCCTTTGATATTACTATTGTTTGATTGTTAACGATTGTTTACGATCACAGTCTGCCTCGTTTTTAATATTACGATTGTTTACGATCACCGTCTGCAGTGGTAGGTATATTTGGGTGATGAAATAGAAGTCAATTTTATCTAATGATTCATTGTTAAATTTTTGCTGTATTGTGAAGACAAATATTGAGAAATTTTATTCTCAGCCTACAGCAAAGACATTAATTAATTAATTAATTTCATTAATTAATTAATGAAATAATAACATTAATTTTCGTTATTTCAGTTATCCTGAAGAAGAAGATGCGAGTGTGCCAGTTTGCCCTGGACGTGGACATGCACAACAAACCTGAGGTAATGTACACTGTGAGGTAATGTACACTGTGAGGTAATGTACACTGTGAGGTAATGTGCACTGTGAGGTAATGTAC
>NW_025930792.1:160116-165169 GCF_000764305.2 Hyalella azteca
GGGCTCTGAAGAGTGTGATCATCGGTTCCGCTTCTCTCGTTCTGAACGTCCGCCAGATCCACCCCATCTGTCGCCTACCTCTTGCGGTTATTGCCGTTACGTGATCACCAAAATCGACCTGAGTATATAATATAGGTAATGTACACTGTCACCCCTAACACGTGGGTGAGAGGTTGAATTATTGAACATCTTACATTTTGACTTGAAGGTCAATGAAGTGATTGAATAGTTTCATTGAATGAAAGGCTAATATGATAGACTACATCAGGGCAGGAATAGTTTCATACAGGGTACACGCACAAAGCTGTTGCCAAGGTAGCGTGTCCCCATGTCTGCTTTGCTGCCACCTTGCCTGCTTTGCTGCCACCTTGTCTGCTTTGCTGCCACCTTGCCTGCTTCGCTGCCACCTTGCCTGCTTTGCCTGGTAACTCAAATGCAACAGGCTGGCTGTGCTTGCTACAGTGCCACTTCCGCCTAGTAACTTCTACTCAATGTCATAGAGCTATCATCAGAATAGATTACTTCTGTAATATTTTCCTGAATGTGACACTACTTTAATTAAATTAAAATCGATCATTTTAATTCTGTCTTGACCAAGGTATATGCTCCTTTTCTTCATTAGACTCCTGTTTCTGCATGCCTTTATTCGAGCGTCCTCTGCACTTTATAACCTTCGTTATTATGGTTGAATATGTGGTCATCGATCGGGTTTCTGAGCTAGTATAGCGCTCTTGTTGACAATAATTATTCTTCATTTGCTATTAAAGACAATGCAGTGTTTCTTGACCTAGTACAAAGGTGCTCCAGAGTCAAGGCTGCCTGAAATACCGTCGTGATGAGGCTATATGAGACAACACTATGGCTGCTCGAGGCGCCCCAGTATGGCTATAAATATATATGAGCCATCGCTATTGCTGCCTGAGGCGCCCCAGTATGTATGCGGAGACATCACTATGGCTGGTCCAGTATGGCTGGCGGAGAAAGCTCCCTAGAATTGCCCGGAGCCGCCCTGAAGGCCGCATGTCTGGGCGCCAGGTCAGAACGTCGTCCTATGAACGGCGATGCATTGAATTATGAGCTACTATAAGGCTAGCGTCAGGCTAGTGCTGCATCAGGCTAGTGCTGCATCAGGCTAGTGCTGCATCAGGCTAGTGCTGCATCAGACATCGTATAGACCGCTATGTTGACAATATCGCGACTGCTTTGCAAAAGGTCATCTGCGGGCGTTGCAAAGATCATTTATGTAGTAAGACAAATATCCTACAGCCAAAATCATATTGGGTTTGCACCTAATTTTTTTATCAAAAATATGACCTCGGAATGTGTAATCTTCGCAATAATTTCTCGTAAGCTGCAATCAGAACGGACAGGTTATTGAAGTTGTAAAATGCAATTTTAAACACCGTGGTAAGGCTGAGCTTCCCGATTACGGTATATTCAAATATTAAAATGCGTAACCTTTAATTGTCGTGAAATTCTAGAATTTTATTCTTATTTCTAAACCACGCGAAAAAATAACGCTATGATTCTGTCATGCAACTGATGGCTGTAAATTATCAGTGTTGGTGCTGAAGAGGGTAATGTTGGCAGGTGGTTAGTAATTCATTCCTTATCGAACCAGTCGCATGATTCATCAGTGCTGGAATGAATAAATCATGAATGAATTAGTTATATCGAGGCGACCGCTTACGCTTAGCCTGCTAGTCTACAGGGCTCTACATCACATTCTCTATTTAATATTAAAATATTATGCTGCGATTGATTATTATTAATATGATTGAGCTGATATATCGTAATACATATGATTAAAATTACGTGAAATCAATGTCAATCACATGCTTTATGAATGTCATACACCATCGTCCACAGTCTGGCTTCCGGCAAGACACGCTCAGGAAGAGTCCAGATGCTGCTTGAATAAGAAGTTGATGAGATCTATCGCACATTATGTTGGTTTCTACTGCGTGCATCTACTTGGAAGATCATTAATTCCATTTGTAATTTTTTTTCTCGGTAAGAATATTAATGGAATCTCAGATGCTTCTGGTCTAAGAGTACCTATCTGCATTTCCGTACAGGTGGAATTTAAAGCCTATTTTCCGTGTTATACGACCAAGCTAATGATCAGAAAAAGTATCATTGACCCTTACGTGGCCACTGTGTGTGCAGTATATGTGCTGAATCTTTTATAAAATGTGTCGGTTACATTCTACCCTTACGAGATCGTGAGTAATCTTACTCATGTGGTAATCTTACATGTGGTAATCTTACTCCTGGCCAAGCAGGGCCGGTGTGGCAGTTGGTGAAGAGTTTACATGGCAACCAATACAAGGTCGGGCAGCCAAGACATAGAAGCTCTCATTGATGCTCGAATTAGATCTCATCGGATCAGATGAACTTAAAACGTTCTACGTATAGCGGCCACTACCCTCAACCTTTCGATTTACACTTGAATCAATTATAATGTCATTAGTTACATGTATTTCATACGCACCCTGCGGGAGATGTGAGTACTTGATCAGTTGTATTCTTGCGAAGCGCGTGATGCGACAGCTGTACAAACCAACCGTGTAAAGTCTGTTGCTAAAAACAGCGCTGAACAACACTACCATAGATACGTTGATATTCCTGTCTCAAAACTGTTATGGGCTTCACTCTTGAGACAGGAATATGACTCTTTGGGCTGCACTAGTCCGCGAGCTTTACTTGTTCCGCTGCAATTGTTCTTGCGTGCTTATGTTTCGTGCCCTGTTTTATGCTTTCGTGCCCTGTCACACTGGGCGGCTTTATAAGGTCTTCCTCATACATAACTACGATTAAGCGAAATAATGTTTACTGGCGAATATGTTTAATTTCTCACACTGTCGCTAAGTAAAATTTTTGCGAGGCTGATTGCTGGACCGTACTGCTTGCAATGCATTGCTGGGTCTCGGTTATCATTAGTTACCAGCGATAAGCGATCGGTGACCTCACAAGCTGTCGCCGATAACGCAACTATGCTATTTTTGCAGGCAGTTAATTAATAATAAGTTATTTGCAGGCAGCTAATTATTATGAAGTATCTGACGATGGGGCCAATGGTGCCCGTCGAGCCTTGCTGTATAATCTTTTACGTTGAGGTTCTCAATTTTTTGCATTGTCTGTGGTTCCCTTCATCAGTTAGTGATTCTGACTACAGAGGCATTATAGTTTCGTACTTGAATGATATTCGTGCGACGCATCAATTTGCTCACCAGTCTCATATGATAAAACTCCGCCCGAGCGTTGTGATAGACGCTTGATTAAGTCTTGAGTGACGTCACACGAAAGTCAGCTACTCAGGTTTATAAACTTTGATGTAAGGAAATGACTGGCAGCGTAGAGCTGGCTTACAATTACGGATTTGGCTGAGCAGTCGCAGAAATTTCCAACGGATGCGTTAAAATGTTTGAGATGAACGCCCATATCACACACGAAAGTTTGAAATACTTCTTTTGATTTATTAATGTTTGCAAATGTTACTCGTATTTCCTGGAAAGAAGACAAGAAAAGAAAGAAACAGTTGAAGAGGGCAATTTGACGTGAAATGTTGGAAAAATCATGACTGCTGATGCCGTAAGTGTATGCATATCTTCTTAAGTTGACCTTTTTTGGGTTGACGTCGTTCTCAAAATTTATTTAAGAGGCTTGGCCGCGTGGAGCCAATAGAGGTTCCCATACGTTGCTTTCACTCATGCGTGCTAATTGGAGGTAAATATTTTCCTGGGGTAAATTATAGAATTTTTGCTGTTAACAGAGATATGAAGAGCTTTATTGTTCCAATACTGCCGATAATATGAACAAATGTTCAGAGCTGTCAATCTGTATCAATGTGACCTATCTCATGTTTAAGAAGGTGTCAGTATGCTTATGCAGGATGTAAACTCCTGCTTTAGGTAAGCTGGGGGCCATTTGTGTGGTGTCTAATGCCGTAGCATTGCATTATCCGTTATATGCCGTTACATCGCCGTAGCCTAAAACTCTCTGAATATCTTTATTGTCGCGCACATGGCGGTCGACGCATCAAATATCCCGGTAAAATCGTCAGCAAAGTACTCCTGTTATATGAACTTGAACAACACGAGCATGTGGCTCGTATGAGCGCAGGAGCGAGGTTGGCTACGGATAACCCCATGGCACTAACCTAAAGGTTAAAGCGTCTTTTATGACTGCAAAGGAGGAACAGTCTTTATTCTTTACTTATCACTTTCAGTAGCTTGTGTCTCATTCTCTCTTGCTCTGCTCCGTGTGTACCGTGATATCTACAAATAAGTTCCCTGATACGTATGTACTTTAGTATCCTAACTACCTATATATTTATTAATGCCCAAAAACGTTCATTTTCTTCGGTCACGTGATTTAAAATTCTATCGTACCATATTCTTATGAAGTAGTAAATTATCTCCTGTCGCTGCGTAAAGTATTGTGTTGTAAATTCAGTCTGTGACGCGTTTATGTGATGTTCGCGTGACGCGTTCTTGTTCTGTTCCGTCAGAGAAACAGTTTTGAAATTCTTGTTATCATATTTATTTATTTTTTATATTTGTCCGTTCAGTGAACTCTCTGTAAGAACCGCGAAAAAAATCCACGGCGTTGCGATTTGGGAAAATTGACGCGTGTTTGGTGGCTTGCGAGCACCACACATTCATCACTGCTGCTGTGACAGCGATGTGTCGCGCAGGGGACAAAAATAATCTGTTACTTTGAGTGGCCGTGTATTCCTACCGGAACCGTTCGAACGCCATTGTATATATAGGCTTATGGCAGAGCTGAGTTATTGCATAGCTTACCGTCACCGGTTTTCTTCACTGTAGCTATAAATCCATGCAATTGCATGTAACTATACGGCATCTGGCGGAGTAAAGTTGTGCTAACCGACGCTTGATTTACTCACTGAAGCTACAAATACATTCAATTGTATGTGTCTATACGCCATTTGTCGGAGTAAAGTTGTAGTTTGTGCTTACCGACGCTTGTTTAATTCACTGTACCTATAAATACTGGCGCCAGCTACTCGACGAAATTATCCATATCG